>NC_091968.1:2121212-2424242 GCF_036711975.1 Onthophagus taurus | reverse complement strand
ACTTTCTGAGATATAATTTTTGATTTGTGGCGATAAGTAAATGTGTAGAGACGA
Source organism: Onthophagus taurus (assembly GCF_036711975.1). Lineage (NCBI taxonomy): Eukaryota > Metazoa > Arthropoda > Insecta > Coleoptera > Scarabaeidae > Onthophagus > Onthophagus taurus. The sequence continues at coordinate 2,424,188 of NC_091968.1, read as the reverse complement.
TTTAAAAAAATTATAACAGATAGATTTGTAGTAATAAAGAAATCATTTTTATCTTAATTAATATTCATTTAATTTGCTTCAAAATGGTTTTTATTTCATAACTGTATCACAATTCGTTCTTGAGATACAACGTTGTAAATGACATATTTATCTAGTTGATCTCAATAGACGCGGAGTTGGATATAAAAAATCGTACCACCGGAGTTTATTGAAACGAAAAAACAATTTTTGGTGTGTTGAAACTTGATTAAATTTGCTACAAAATGGCGATTAAGTCATCTTGATATCTCAATTACTTTCTGAGATAGGATTTTTTTATTTGAGGTGATAAGTAAATGTGTAGAGATGAATTAAAAAAATCATAACGGTCAGATTTGTAGCAATAAAGAAATCATTTTTATCGTAATTAATATTCGTTTAATTTGCTTTAAAATGGTTTTTATTTCGTAACTGTATCTCAATTCGTTCTTGAGATACGACGTTATAAATGACATATTTATCTAGTTGATCTCAATAGACGCGGAGTTGGATATAAAAAATTGTACCACCGGAGTTTATTGAAACGAAGAAATAATTTTTGGTGTGTTGAAACTTGATTAAATTTGCTACAAAATGGCGATTAAGTCATCTTGATATCTCAATTACTTTCTGAGATATGATTTTTGATTTGAGGCGATAAGTAAATGTGTAGAGACGACTTAAAGAAATCATAACAGATAGATTTGTAGTAATAAAGAAATCATTTTTAGCTTAATTAAATATTCATTTAATTTGCTTTAAAATGGTTTTTATTTCATAACTGTATCTCAATTCGTTCTTGAGACACGACGTTGTAAATGACATATTCATCTAGTTGATTTCAATAGTCGCCGAGTTGGATTTAAAAAATCGTATCACCGGAGTTTATTGAAACGAAGAAATAATTTTTGGTGTGTTGAAACTTGATTAAATTTGCTACAAAATGGCGATTAAATCATCTTAATATCTTAATTACTTTCTGAGATATGATTTTTGATTTGAGATGATAAGTAAATGTGTAGAGATGAATTAAAAAAATCATAACGGACACATTTGTAGTAATAAGGAAATCATTTTTATCTCAATTAATATTCATTGAATTTGCTTTAAAATGGTTTTTATTTCATAACTGTATCTCAATTCGTTCTTGAGACACGACGTTGTAAATGACATATTCATCTAGTTGATCTCAATAGACGCCGAGTTGGATTTAAAAAATCGTACCACCGGAGTTTATTGAAACGAAGAAGTAATTTTTGGTGTGTTGAAACTTGGTTAAATTTGCTACAAAATGGCGATTAAATCATCTTGATATCTCAATTAATTTCTGAGATATGATATTTTATTTGAGGCGATAAGTAAATGTGTGGAGATGAATTAAAAAAATTATAACAGACAGATTTGTAGTAATAAAGAAATCATTTGTATCTTAATTAGTATTCATTTAATTTGCTTTAAAATGGTTTTTATTTCATAACTATATCTCAATTCGATCTTGAGATACGACGTTGTAAACGACATATTTATCTAGTTGATTTCAATAGAGGCGGAGTTGGATTTAAAAAATCGTACCACCGGAGTTTATTGAAACGAAGAAATAATTTTTCGCGTGTTGAAACTTGATTACATTTGCTACAAAATGGCGATTAAATCATCTTGATATCTCAATTACTTTCTGAGATAGGATTTTTTATTTGAGGTGATAAGTAAATGTGTAGAGATGAATTAAAAAAATCATAACAAACAGATTTGTAGTAATACAGAAATCATTTTTATCTTAATTAATATTCATTTAATTTGCTTTAAAATGGTTTTTATTTCATAACTGTATCTCAATTCGTTTTTGAGATACAACGTTGTAAATGACATATTTATCTAGTTGATCTCAATAGACGCCGAGTTGGATTTAAAAAATCGTACCACCGGAGTTTATTGAAACGAAAAAGTAATTTTTGGTGTGTTGAAACTTGATTAAATTTGCTACAAAATGGCGATTAAGTCATCTTGATATCTCAATTACTTTCTGAGATATGATTTTCAATTTGAGGTGATAAGTAAATGTGTAGAGATAAATTAAAAAAATCATAACGGACAGATTTGTAGTAATAAAGAAATCATTTTTATCTTAATTAATATTCATTTAATTTGCTTTAAAATGGTTTTTATTTCATAACTGTATCTCAATTCGTTCTTGAGATACAACGTTGTAAATGACATATTTATCTAGTTGATCTCAATAGACGCGGAGTTGGATATAAAAAATTGTACCACCGGAGTTTATTGAAACGAAGAAATAATTTTTGGTGTGTTGAAACTTGATTAAATTTGCTACAAAATGGCGATTAAATCATCTTGATATCTCAATTACTTTTTGAGATATGATTTTTTTAAATTTGTTTTATAATCCAAAACTGTCAACAAGTGAATATGTAGAGATGAATTAAAAAAATCGTATCACCCAGATTTATAAAAATGAAGAAATTATTTTTAGCGTGTTGAAACTTAATTAAATTTGCTACAAAATGGCGATTAAATCATCTTGATATCTTAATTACTTTTTGAGATATGATCATTTATGAAGCTTTCAAAAATTTTATATTATTCGTTGAGACTTACTGATCTCCTATTGGACCAAAAATTAAACCTCCAAAAATGTCTCCTAATTTTTGAAAAAAGAAAGCATTTGCCACATTTATCTCGTTACCACAAACCCATTTCTGTTTCATAGCGAAGGTTTCTGTGTACCATGTTGTATCAAAATCGTATCCAAATTGACAATCTAAAAACAGTAATTAGTTATTAATAAAAATGTAACTGGTTATTTCGAGTCGAATTTAATTTACCAACAATTTCGTTTTGATCCAAACTGAAATTTCGATACATTTTACAAGATGCAAAATCATTTTTTAAATTTTCACCCGATTGATTTCTGAAAAAAAAAACATATTGCCATAAAACGAAAAAAGGATTAAATTTTTAATTTCACCTTGGAATTGTAATTTCTTTCCATTGTTCTATAGTAAAATTGGTGTTTTCTCTACCCGGCACATAACACCAATGTTTGGGTACACTCAAGGCCAAAAATAGATTGCTAATTACCATACATACCAAAGCCAAAAACAATACGTTAAATATGTAATTAAATCTTCTTTGAAAACGTCCATATCCTCCAACTAATTCCAAAATATCATCAAAATCAACTTTTTCATTATATTTTTGATTAAGTTTTTCATCGGCTTTTTCATCAACCTCATTCATCTCACTCTTGAACACAATTAACATCCATTTAACCCAGAAAACAACACTAAACTAGTAGGAATTGAAGGCAGTTGTAATTGCGCTTAAATTCACGTAATCAACTGAAGTGTAAACGTGGAAAGCTTTTTTTGTGATAAGAAATATAACTATGTCAATTATTTTCTTGGAATCTACATTACTCAATAAAAATGTTAGAAGTAATTAATTCTATTCAATTTATTTTAATAACAACAAATTAATAAATAAACAAATAAAAATAATAAGATGCGACGAAATTAATTTTAAACAATTAGATTTTGAACGGATCCAATCTTTATAATAAAAAACATCGGTGTAGACACCTGGATAATATTTTTCGCCACATTCGTGACCCCAAGAAACCACTCCAGTTAATATTTGATCGCAAATTAATCCACCACCGGAGTCGCCCTAAAGAAATTTAAGAATAAAATTGTTTTATGAATTTAATTTTATTTATTACTTGGCAAGCATCAGATCCTCCTTCTAAATAACCAGCACAAAACATCTCCTTTTTTAATTGATCCTTATAACTAGCTCTACACCGAGGTGTCGAAATAATTGGAACTTTAGCGTATTTTAAATGCAATGTTCCCGAATCGGACTAAAACATTACATATATTTTTTAATATTTTTAAATTTAATTATTTATTTGTTACCGTTTCAGTTACACCCCATCCAGCTACAGTACAATTAGTTCCTGCTTTTGGAGATGAATCGGGTAATGTAATATTTTTTATAAAATTAGTAAAATTTCCTAATGAAGGTATCTAAAAGAAAAAAAAATAATACAAAATTATTTTAAACCGAAATATACCTTAAGAATTGCGATGTCGTGTCTTAAATTTTTATTATCATAACCGGGGTGCATAAAAATGTCCGTAACTTTTCTTCTAACGCCTAAACCTTGCTTTAAACTTCCTAAATTGACCGTAATATCCGACGGTCTTCGATTGTTATAAATGCAATGAGCCGCTGTTACGATGTATTCCAAATTTAAAATTGTTCCGCCGCAAAAATGTTGGCCAAATTTCGATAACGATACCTTAAAAAAAATCGTTTTAAAATTATTATTATAATTTCTTAATTTTTTTTAGGTATTGTTGAATATGAAAGTAAATCTTTTCAATTTTTTATGGCAACAAGATCTCCAATGGGAGAGTTGCCTCGGCTTAATCAAACGTAATCATTCATTTTCCATTCAAGTTTAGCCGAGGTTGCTCGCCGATGACACACTACAATTAATATCACATCAATACTTTACTGTACTGCCTCGGTCAGAAGCGACCTTGAGGATTTGCCAAAGAAATTTCATGTTACAAGATTTATATACAGGATGTTCATTTCAAAACTTTCCACCTCAATTTCTGTAAATCCGGAAGTTTAAAAAGAAAATCGCTGAAATATGTAAAGAATAAAACCAAGGGGGACAACTTTTTATGCAAAAATTGACTCACTCACTTCAACCCCCCGACGCCAGAAACCAACCCCTTAAAGATCTTAAATGGAAAGGGGTGTCAAGTGATACCTCATTTTAAAGGTCTTTTAAGGTACTACATGTTAGTATTTATTTTTTTTAAATGGATCGATTCGTTTTCGAAATTTTTGCGAAAATCTTTGTTTTGTATTTCCCGCTTTAATTAATATTAAAAACTTTAATCACCTTCTTAAAAGCAAGAATAAGTAATCTTTTATTATTAATTTATAAAATTAAACTATCATGTTCGTTTTTACAACGACCATTAAACCTTTATTATTTCGGAGCAATCCGAAATCTTTGATATTTATACTCTGTTTTTAAACCAGGAGGAGTAAACGCGAAAGTCAGATTTACACTAGGAAAAATCACCAGAAAAATATCACTAGATATTTTGGCGGTAAATTTAAATTAATAATTATTATTATTTATTTATTTACTTATTATTGTATTTAATAATAATAATAATAATAATCGCTTTATTGCCTCACAAAAATAAATAAATACAAGAAGAAAAAGTACAAAAAATCGCAAATAAAGAAAAAAGATTATAATATAATAACAACAAAATTAACTTTTAGAGGCAATCTCATGGTGGAGTTCAATTACAGTGAATTGGTCTTCCACTACACCATGTATTACTGTGCAACTCTTTTATACAATTGGCGCATAATACTTAAACTAATACGTATTCTTGAAAGTTCAACATAGTTTAACACATAACCGACTCACCCCCGGCCGCACGGACCACGCACATGCTGCGCCGCCCACGTCCCACAAAATGATCATTGCTTATTGAATAAGTAATCTTTATATTTGTTTTTAAAAAGTTTTAAGGATGTACTACAAAGATGTGCTGGCAAGTGATTAAAGAAATTTGCTATACGGTATGTAAAACATGATTTATAAAATTCTGTCTTATGAGCAGGAGGTGTTAGCCTTCCCCTAAATCTAACATTGATGTTATGTATATCTGAACGGAATGTAAGCTTGCTGTAAAGATAAGGCGGTTTTTCCGTTGCAATAGTATTATAAAATAAGCATGCAGAGTGAGCGAGTCTCCGATTACACATATTTAGCCAGTCTGCTGTATGCAAGTATGGTGATACACTCTCCCATCGACGCAACCCAAACATAAAACGTATACACGAATTTTGAACCTTTTGAATTTTATATTTTAGTACCGAAGTTAAAAAGGGAGAGTAAAGAACATCTCCGTAATTAAAAGTTGACAATACCAAAGAATCGCAAAGCAACCTTTTTGTTTTTAAATTTAAAAAGGATCTTTGGGAGTACAAACATTTTAACTTAGCATAAGCTTTTCGCAGACAGCTGTTAACATGGTTACTGAAAGTAAGTCGCTCATCAATAAGCACACCCAAGTTCCTCACCACCCCCTTCAATTCGAGCCTCTCTCCCTCAACACACACCCCAACTCTACCCCGTACCCGCTCTTTCACTTTCGTTGGACCAAAGAGTATAATTTCTGTTTTTTTTTGGATTTATAATTAAGTTGTGACGCCGAGATAGTCCAATTATAGCCTCTAAATCCTGATTTAACTTTCGACATGCATCGTCGACTTCATCAGGAGAAAAAGATATACTCAACTGAGTATCATCGGCGTAGAAATGTGGTTGACTGTATTGTATGCAACTTATGAAATTGGCTGTGTATAGTGTGTATAGCAAAGGCGACAAGACTGAACCTTGCGGGCATCCGCATCTTGTAGGAATAAACTCCGATCTAACCCCGTCCATTTTCACCGCTTGTTGTCTCCCCGAGACAAAATCCGTAACTAGAGCCGTCGAAGAATCATCCAGACCATGATACTTTAGAATTGCCGACAAAACGGTGTGGTTAATACGATCAAAAGCTTTGGAATAATCCAGAAGACAAACTAACGTCAGATTTCCTCTATCAGTCTGTTCAACTATATCGTCAACAATGTTCAAAAGTGCAGTAACACAACTAAATCCAGCACGAAACCCAGATTGAGTTGTCGGTAGTAAATTATTTGAAGATACGAAGTTATTAAGTTGGTTAAACATAACCTTTTCTAAAATCTTGGATAAGACTGGTAGTATACTTATGGGTCGAAGATCTGAGATATTAACAGGTTCACGCACCTTAGGTAGAGGCAAAATTAAAGCTGACTTCCATGGGGTAGGGAACTTACCACTAGCAATACACTCATTAACAATATGTGTCAGATACGGGATCAAATGAGGAACTGTCAATTTTATAACTTTTGCGTTTAAATTATCCCAGCCCATTGCGTTGCTTTTTATGCCACTTATAATTTGTACGACATCAAGGTCCTTGACAGACTGAAATGAAAACCCGCACGATGGTCTCCCAGCGTTGTTATAGAAACTACAAAGCTCATGATCGATGTTATTGCTTGTAGAGGTAACGGAATTGACAAAAAAGCGGTTAATTATAGAAACTGTGGTTAATTAATAGTTTTTTCACTTCTTTGGCAAACTGTTTGGACATTAAGGCGTGATAATTTGGTATCTTGTTGTACAATTTTGATCCCCAATAGTCCACGTAATTTTGGGTTGTGTTGGTCCTGTGATATGGTACTTGTAGAGCATTTTTGTTTCTTGTATCGAATTTATGTGTGTGATTGTTCTTGACATATTTTTCTTTGTTCTCATGCACATATTTCAAACAGGTGAGTATCTAATACAAGGCAGGGTATTTGCAGCTTTCGTACGGTTTTAGGTTGCATAGTGATCTGATTGCTTTTTTTGAAGGGTGAAGACACGAACTGAGTCCGATGCCATACCCCAGAACTGTATTCCATAACTTGCAACACTTTGGAAATTTGGAAAATAAGCTATCTTTGCTGCTTCGTGAGTTGCGACCATTTTCATTCTCCTGATAGTATATATTGCACTGGCTAATTTGGAAGCTAAATCCGATATATGTGACTGCCAGGTAAGTTTGTTATCTATATTCATCCCTAAGTACTTGATATTACACATCGTTGGATCATTTTTTGGCGCAAATTTTAAATACTGTGTTTTCTCGGTATTGATTTTTAATTTGTTGTTACGGAACCATATTTCTGCTCTTTCCAAGTTTTTATCGCTGCACCTTTTCATTTCTTGCTCCGTTTTTGATGTTGCTATAAATGACGTATCATCGGCATGCACACATGTTACCTCTGACGTTAGATTGAAAGGCAAATCATTTATATATATGAATGAATAAGTCTAATAAGACGGTTAAACGTAATTTTAGAAGTTATTTCAAGTTCACATAAAGTGGATATAAAAAAAGTTTGCTCTATATGGGTATGAGACTGCGGAGATGAAACTACATATGATCCATATCGATGACTCCTACTATGCACAAAATCCTAATCCATGCGGCAATTGTTATAGAAAATGTTCTTTTGCCGTAAGGGTTGTTATCAGAGGAAGCAGCAGAGGCACGTAAGAAACATATTCGAATGTACCGGCTGAATTACACAAGAAAACTTTCTAGAGAACAATGCAATATAGACGTAATGAATAGATTATTGCTCAAATCAGATCCATTAAATCTATGCCACATAGTAAACAAAAAATCTCTCGTTCGGCGTTATTTTGAGGAGGAAGGAACGGTGGAAAATGTATTTTGTGTGGTGTAAAAATAAATAGAGTAGCAAAAACGTTACAAACTTATGGAACCTTAAGTCATGCTCAAGATAATACGTCTGTAGAATCATCTCCACGTACCTCCGTATCCACCCGGATGTCAAGTCAATCTTAATTATTATTATTATTGCTGTTCAGCTGAGGGGAGCGGCCCCTCTCGTTACCGCGACCTATAAGACCTATCCGATACCAGCCAAAGTTTAGGGCAACTGTAGGTCCTTGATGAACCTTAGTATTGCCCTGAGGTCTTGAACCTTTATGTAGGTAGGTGTCAAGAGAGCTTTACCGAAAATGTTATGTCTTAGGCGGCCTCTGGCGACGCAGTTGCACAGTATATTGAACTAAAATTAGAACTAAAACTAGAACTAATACTAGAAACTTTCGGGTTTTGCCGTGCGTCCAGCTTGCCCGCCTTCTCATTGCCCTCAATGTTGCTGTGACCTGGAACCCACCATAGGGTAACATCATTGCCCCTAGCGAGTTCTCTCAGGTTGCTGGTACACTCTCTGATCAGTGCGGAGTCACACGTGTAGGCCTGAATTGCCTTTAAGGTGGCCCGACTGTCTGTGAAAATGTTTATGAATGCACCTTTTTGTCCCTTCTGTAGGTTCAAAGCGGTGTAGAAGTTTATAGCAAGAACTTCTGCTTGAAAAATGAGCATACCTACTCAGGATCTAACTGTCTTTGAAGCATCTTTGTACCAGGCTAGGGCTCCTCTTTTTAGTTGAGGCTTGAGGCCTACCCTCCGTTTTAATTTCAATCAGGTGATTTAGACATGGGTCCTTGAGGATTTCGAGGTGTCCTCTGAGGTTACCCTGCATCAACTTGAGTGAGGAAACTGTTTTCAGTGATAATGCACTTGAAGCTGCATCCTTTTGTATACAGGGTCCTTCAGCTCAGCTCCCGTCTTCTGTAGCTCAGTTATTAATTAAGTTAGGAGTTTAATATTTTGCAGGCTTATACTGTGTCTCAGACCGCATTTCAGGAAATTATTATTGATTATACCGAGTGTCCCAAAAAAGTATGACGCCATGATGATATTTCGATTTTATTTGGATTGATGCTAAGCCCATTGCTTCAACACCAAGTACTGGTGAGTAGTAGGGCTTTCTGCATTAGCTGAGTTATGATTGTATCATATTTACTTCGGATTGTGAATACCAGGTCATTAGCATACCCCTGAATCTTGAATACATTTTTTATTAGGGTGTTCAGTAAGTCATCAACTACCAGGCACCATAGCAGTGGTGATAGCACTCCCCTTTGGGGACATCCTCTTAGCGCTTTAATAGTCAACGACTCGCCTCCCAGACTGGCTGTGATCTGCCGACTTTTCAAGTCAGCCTTTGGTGCAACCGTCTCTGCAACCAGTATTCGAAAAAAAGCTCTGGAACACCAACGACTCTCGTGCAAAAAGGTACACTATTCCTGGTAGGACGTACTTCACTGAGAAAATCATTCCAGACTTGTATGAGAGAGTGGTTAGTAAACTAAAGAGCGAGTTAGAAACGGCTAAAAATATATATAGCATTTACTACCGATCTTTGGACTTATAATAATGCCGCATTTCGGAGTTGCACTGGATGTCAGAAAACTTGAAATTGAATCATGTTCGAAACATCGTGCATTCTCCTGCATCACACACATCAGAAAATATCAAAAGAGATCTGTTAGAATGTGTAACGAGATGGGAAATACCATTTAAAGGTGTTAAAGGAGTAAGGGAAACTCTACTTCCTTCAGGGCGTTGCTTCATACATAGTCTCCAGCTGGTGATAAATGATGCATTAATTTCCTAATAACAAAAATTCTGAATAGTGCACATATACTTAGAAAACTTGAAAGTATTCAATGTAAACATGGACTGCCTAAACATAAACTGATTCAAGATATTCAAACTCGCTGGAACTCAACATATTACCTACTGGAGCGTCTACTTGAACAAAAAAGGATTATTTCAGAGTATATCTCAGAAACAAGGAGTGTAAATTTTGGAAATTTGACCAGCTGTTAAGGCGCTCTTCAAAGAGATAACAAAAATAACTAGTTCCACATATGCACCTATATCAGATGTGATACCTAGAATAGTTTCATTAACCAGATACCTAATGAAAGATGCGCTCATTCAACAAACTGAGCGAACTATGCAAGCCCGTTCTAACTTGGAGGAAGTGTGCTTTAACAAGACGTATTACTTGTCAACATTTTTAGATCCCTGCTACAAGAACTTTTTCTTTGACGCTGCGTAGAGTTGCGCTCAAAGTAGATCTTAGATTTAGGCTTTCTTTAGACGACGAAAATGATGATTTGGATCCAAAAATGGCGTCCAAAGGACCTCGTTTATACAATGAAATCGATTCAGAAACTCATAAACTATTTTGGGCAACCCAAGAATGCCACTGCTGAATAAATCTTTGATGTATGAAGAAAAGCGCAACCGAGTTGGGATTAAGTGCAGAAAAACTAGTCTTTTTGCACCACAATCTGCACCTTTTGGGCTATAAATATTAATTACAAAGCCTAACTAATTAACTTCATAATATCGAGTAATGCCTAATAATAGCAAGTATTCTCTAGTGTATGCTAGATAAGACTACTAAAGCCTCCATAAAGATTAGATAACCCTTACAAAGACCCAGTTGCAGACTTTTTTTGATGATTATTATGGAACAAAACTTAATGCGATGTGAATTATCACTAATTTGAATTTAATTTTTTTATATATTATTTTTATGAAGTAAATTTAAAGAAATATTTCTAAGAATATATAATAAATGATTAAAAGCTATTTACTAACCTGATAAGAAAAATGTTCTTGATAAAAAGCATAGCTTCCATTAATAATTCGAATATCTTGACTAATATTTGTATTTGCACCGAAAATATTATGAACTTGTAGTATTACCACCATAGTGGAAATTTGATTTAAAATATTTGAAGAAAAAACAGGTGGATAAACCATGATTTCTTGATAAAATCATAGATAGAAATGAAACATACTCAACATGCTTATCAAATTTATCAAAGAACAAATAATAACTAATTAAATTTGCTAAAATGAAACAATTATTCTGAGAAATTTCACCTTGGCCGTATCTTTTATCGTAGAACAAATAAATGTATCATACAAGTTCATTAATAACAATTTCTTTATTCTCTTATTTTTAACTTATTTACATTTATTAGATAGTAAATAATTTAAAGTATTCAAATTAATTAAAGGCAATTTCTTAATAATTCATAAAAAAACGATACAAACACTTTTAGTTTATAGATTAATTAATTTCGAAATAAAAAAACAAATTGCAAGAACAAATGTTGAATTTTTTAATAAATTTGAAGATGATCTGGCTTTTTGTTCATCAACCCAAGTTCTATATTGAGCGATGTCTGTGTAAACTCCGGGTAATCCTTCGTTAATGCAACGATGTCCCCAAGAAACGATTCCAGATAATTTATTGTTGCAAACTAATGGACCGCCAGCATCACCCTAAATAAAATAATTAATTAAAAAGATTAATTCTTTTTAATAAATAAGTTATTTAACCTGGCAAGTATCTTTTCCTTTATCGAAAAATCCAGCACAAAACATTCCGTTGTGAATACCACCGCTGTATTTTTCGGTACAAGTTCGATTTTCAATGATTGGGATTGAAGCGTATCTTAAATTTTCATTTGGTCTTAATGGCTATAAAAAATTAAAATGATAAATTAAAGAAATTATTTAATAAAAAAAATTTTTACGTTTGATGCAGCACCCCACCCAGATACGATACAAGATGAATAAGCTTCAGGAGATGTTTCAGCTAATTCAATCGCTTTAATATCTTGTGTCCACGCCTCAAACGGTTCAGAAACCTAAAAAATTATAAAGTTAGTAATAAATTCATTTTTAGTAAAACCTCGATACAATGGATCTTGTTAAAACGGACTAACTAGTGTTAAAACTAATTTTGCGTTAGCACTGTAACTAGAATTAACTCTAGATCTAGAAGTAGAATCATTCGGGTTTAGCCGTCTTAAGACACGTGCGGCTAAACCCGAATGATTTTAGTTCTAGGTCTTGTGTTAGTTCTAGTTTTGCACTAGTATTGTTATTAGAAGTAATACAAGACCTAGAACTAAAATCATTCGGGTTTAGCCGTACGTTTCTTAAGACGGCTGAATCCAAATGATTCTACCTCTAGGTCTAGTGTTACTTCTAGTGATAGTGCAAAACTAGAACTAACACAAGACCTAGAACTAGAATCATTCGGGTTTAGTTGTCTTGAGAGACGTGCGGCTAAACCCGAATGATTCTACTTCTAGATCTAGTGTTACTTCTAGTGATAGTGCAAAATCAGAATTAACACTAGATCTATAACTAGAAGGTCTTGTGTTAGTTCTAGTTTTGCACTAGTATTGTTATTAGAAGTAATACAAGACCTAGAACTAAAATCATTCGGGTTTAGCCGTACGTTTCTTAAGACGGTTAAATCCAAATGATTCTACTTCTAGGTCTAGTGTTACTTCTAGTGATACTGCAAAACTAGAATTAACACTAGACCTATAACTAGAATCATTCGGGTTTAGCCGCATGTCTCTCAAGACAGCTAAACCCGAACGATTCTAGTTCTAGGTCTTGTGTTAGTTCTAGTTTTGCACTATCACTAGAAGTAACTCTAGACCTAGAAGTAGAATCATTCGGGTTTAGCCGCACGTCTCTCAAGACAGCTAAACCCGATTGATTCTAGTTCTAGGTCTTGTGTTAGTTCTAGTTTTGCACTACCACTAGAAGTAACACTAGACCTAGAAGTAGAATCATTCGGGTTTAGCCGCACGTCTCTCAAGACAGCTAAACCCGAATGATTCTAGTTCTAGGACTTGTGTTAGTTCTAGTTTTGCACTAGTATTGTTACTAGAAGTAATACAAGACCTAGAACTAAAATCATTCGGGTTTAGCAGTACGTTTTTTAAGACGGTTAAATCAAAATGATTTTACTTCTAGGTCTAGTGTTACTTCTAGTGATAGTGCAAAACTAGTATTAACACTAGAGCTATAACTAGAATCATTCGGGTTTAGCCGCACGTCTCTCAAGACGGCTAAATCCGAATGATTCTAGTTCTAGGTCTTATTGACAGTGCTAGTGCAAAACTAGAACTAACACTAGGCTTAGAATTAGAATTATTCGGGTTTAGCCGTCTTAAGAGACCTGCGGCTAAACTCGAATGATTCTAGTTCTAGGTCTAGTGTTAATTCTAGTTTTGCACTAGTATTGTTACTAAAACTAATACAAGACCTAGAACTAAAATCATTCGGGTTTAGCCACACGTCTGTCATGACGGCTAAATCCGAATGATTCTAGTTCTAGTGTTAGTTCTAGTTTTGCACTAGCACTGCCACTAGAACTAATACTAGACTTAGAAGTAGAATCATAACATTCAAGCAGTAGATGTTCTTACTCCTACCAAGTTAATTGCAGTAGTAACAGCAGCCTGTGATAAAATTTATGGTAAAAGAAAAATAAAATGCTACAAAAGAAGACAATTGTATTGGTGGACGGATAAGAGTTAAAGCAAATGGAAACAGGCGCATACTTAGAAGAATTAATTCACAAAATGGAAATGTAAGGGAAAAGGAAGTAGCAAAAGCGGAATTGAAAGTACGCGCAGAGAATACAAAAATGAAATAAGAAGAGCAAAAAAGGATGCCTGGAGGAAACTCTGTAATGAGCTAGAGCAGTGGTTCCCAAAGTGGTTCCTACGGACCCCTTGGGGTCCCTGTAAGTTCTCAGATGGTCCGTAGCAAAATAAAATTAATTCGGGGGTCCATAGGTTGCGTTGGGGGGTCCACAAAAAGTAGGAACAGTAGTAAGTTGTTGTAGTATACTATATTTAAGTCTGTGAAATGTATTAACAACTAAATTTGTAAGATACTATAGCGTATGTTTGGAAACTGATACAAAAGATGAAACTATATTTAAGGAATTAAAAATTTTTTGAAGCAAAAGCTATTCCTTTGTGTAATATCATCTGCGTTACTACTGATGGTCCTCCGGCAATGGTAGGACGCCATCGAGGTTTTCTGGCATATTTAAAACAAGCAGAGCGAATGTATTAACAGTACATTGTGTCATTCAACGACAACATTTAGTAGCAAAAAATCTTACATCGCTCACTGAATTATATGATTAGAGCAGTTAATAAAATCAAAAAGAATGCGAGATTATTTGCTCAACTTTGCCTGGAGAATGATGAAGGTTACAATCGTTTGCTACTGAACACAGAAGTACGTTGGTTGTCTAGAAGTGCATGTTTGAATAGATTTTACTCACTTTTTGATTAAGTTTTAGAATTCTCTGAAACTGAAGGCAATGATCTGCGACTTAATTTATTTCATTCAAGAAATGATATGTTTGCCAAATTTAACGAAATCAATTTGAAGCTGCAAGGCGATCAGTTGAATTTAATAAAAACAAAAAGTGTAATATCTACATTCGTAAAAAAACTTTTTTTCTATAAAGAAAAGTTGGGAAGAGGAGAATTCTCTTAATTTCCAAAACTTTTTTAGCTACAAAATCGTGATGTTGATTTGCTTGTATATTGTCAGCACTTCACTTAGATTTAAAAAAAAGATTTGAAGACAACAAATCAACCAGCTCTGTGTTTATTCATTAGCAACTTATCGAGCTAAGTACAAACGAAGAATTAAAACCAATGTTTGTTGACGGATATGAAAAATGTTGGTTACAAAAACAGATACCAACTTTATACCCTGAAGTATAGGACACTGCGGAAAAGTTTTTAATAGCTTTTTCGTCTTCATAGTTAATGGAACGTAGATTTAGTGCGGTTGTGAACCTGTTGTTTTGTTTAAAACAGGAACATGTTTTTTAATGTTGTTTTAAATATCAAAATATTTTTTATATGTATTTATTTTACGTCACAAGTCAGTGACAGTTTTACAACAGTTTTAGTAGCACGGCACTGACTAGGGGGTCTACGATCACGTTTTGGCTCAAGAAGGGGTGCGTAGCCATAATAAGTTTGGGAATCACTGAGCTAGAGGAAGATGTATGAGGAGATGCCTACAAAACAGTTTTTAAAAGGAAAAAAACACCGAGAGTCACGCTTAATGATGATGAATTATAAAATGTTATAAAAGAAGTTTTCCCAGTGGGATATAGAGTTGTGTGGAGCAGACAAAAGTGGAATGAGAGCATTAGAAAGGTGACGGAAGAGGAATTATTAGAACTGGTTAAACATCTTAAGAATAAAAAGTCTCTGGCCCGGACCAAATTATGCCAGAAATAGTCAAAGATACCATATATGTAATTTCAAAGGAAGTCACTGAAATGTTTAATGTTCTGTTAGAGCAAGGAATTTTTCCTGATATATGGAAAACAGGGAGGTTAGTATTAATTGAAAAACCAAAAAAACAAGGAAATACAGCCTACAGACAGATCCCATTGTTTATTAGATTGTTTTGGAAAATTATATGAAGTTATCTTGAAAGAAAAGATAGTAGAGGAACTGATATAAAAACAAGGAATATCTGATAATCAATATGGCTTTACAAAAGGAAAATCGCCAGTGCATGCGATTGCAGCAGTTTTGAATGCAGCCAGAAATACAGATAAATTCAGGAGGGGGAAAAGGAAATTAAGCTGTTTAATAACATTTGATGTGAAAAGGTAGAGGTTCTGCTCCATGGGAACAGATAGTTAGATGTATGGAAGAAAAAGAAATATCTGTAAAGTTAATTAACTGTATTAAAGACTACCTTAGGGAAATATATGTTGTTTGTAGTAATGCCAGTTTCCCAATGACAAGATGGATTCTGTTTTGGGTCCACTCTTTGATTATATATAATATGGATTGAGCTAACTGAATATATCTACTATCAAAAATGTGGCTCAAGGTGAATAGACGCAGATGGAAAGCGATAATGTGAAAGTGTAACAAAGATAGACATAAAACGGTACTAAACAGACGGGCGCATGTGCACAAAAGTGTCAAACCTCTTCCATTTGACGTTTACCGTTTTGTTGTGTCACAGCCAGTCACACCGTTATGTTTAAAAATGTATTGTTTCGTGTGCAAAGTTCGCGATAATACAGTTTCACATCACCTGTAAGTATTATAACTTATAAATTAACGCACGCCCATTATATGTCAGTACGCTTCTATGTCTATCTCGGTTCGATCACCTTGCGCAAGCTATCTCTCTCGTTGGCTCAATCCATGTTATATATAATCAAAGGGTCCACTACTTTGGAATATTTTTTTTGATCAAATTTTAAATAATATGCAAATTGAAGACGTTAAGTTAGTGGCATATGCAGATGATTTGGCCATTGTAATTTCATCATTACTAACATTGCACATCGCGTTATTAAAGTAATTGTAGATAAATTAGAGTTTATGGGTTTAAAGCTGCCCCAGAGAAAACGGAATGTGTGTTAATGAAAAGTAGGAAAAATAGATTAATGTGGCAGGACATATTGTAAATTCTAGTAGCTCACTCAAATACCTTGGTCTAATGATTGGTAAAGACCTGAGATGGGGGCCTCATGTCGAATATATATACACCAAGGCGCAGAAAACCAGTAAATGCATTGCACAGAATAATGGGTTCGATCTATGAGCCAAGTACGGAGGAAAGGAAATTGATAAGCTCGGTAATCTTTTGAGATTAAAAAACACAAACAAAAGCTGACGAGAATACAGAGACAGATCCTGATAAGAATTGTCTCTACGGAAGTATTATTGGTGATTGCAAAAAATTTCCAATTGAGTTGATGGCAAGAAGGCAAATGTTCACATGGACAACAAAAAAGGATCTTGACACCATGGAGGAGGAAATAATGCAGGAATGGACCAAGATGGGCCAAGAACACCGGAAAACCACAATGGACGAAAAGAATAATTCCGAAAATTAAAAGATGGGTTATTCGGCAATGGGGAGAAATAAATTATTATATGTGTCAATTCTTGTGTGGTCATGGCTGCTTTAAAGCCTACATCCATAAACACAAGAGAAGAGAGGAAGAAATGTGCGATTACTGCGAAGACAAAGTAGATGACGCGGAGCACACGTTTTTTGCTTGCGAAAGATGGAAAGAAACACGTGAGGAAACGTGGGAAACACTGAATACTAAGCTGAAGCCGGAAAACTGCAAGAAAGTCATGTTAGAGAATGAAGAAAAATGGAAGATTGTGGAAGAGTTTGTAAGGGAGGTCGTTGTGACAAAGGAAAGAGAGGAGAAGGTACAATGGTCCGATGACATCCCAGGTCAGATGTCTGTATAGCAGATTTTCCCCGACCTCGTTTAAACCCTTGACCTCATTTCGCCTGAAGACGCACGACTGAACCCAAAGCATTCTAGTTCTAAGTCTAGTGTTAGTTCTAGTTTTGGTTCAATAGAAGATATATAATTTAACGCTGAATAACAACTAAAACAGGAACTAAAACTGGAACAAATAAATCTAGGAATCTAGGAATGGAAACCTATATCTATGAAAAGCTTAGTGTAAAAGCTTAGTTCTAGTTCTAGTTCTAGAATCATTCAGATTTAGCCGTCTTAAGAGACGTTCGGCTAAACCCGAATGATTCTACTTCTAGGTCTAGTGTTAGTTTTAGTGACGGTGCTAGTGCAAAACTAGAACTAACACTAGACCTAGAACTAGAATCATTCGGGTTTAGCCGCACGTCTCTCAAGACGGCTAAACCCGAATGATTTTAGTTCTAGGTCTAGAGTTAGTTCTAGTTTTAGTTCAATAAGAAATATTATACAACAATCTAACGCCACTAAAAGTAGTGATAGTTTTATGTCGAGAGTTAGTTCTAGTATTGCATTAATACTGTCTCTAAAATTTTTAAGAAGAAATTTAAACGTGCGACTAAACCCGAATGTTTACTCATGAAATGAAATGTTTACTCACCCTAATAACTGCAATATCATTTTCGAATGTACTCTGATTAAAATCGGGATGGGTAAAAATATGTGTTACGGTCCTGTATTCCGTTGAATCTGTGTTTTCAAGTAAATTAATATCACCAACGACAACCGATAAACTTTCTGGGTCTATAACATTAGTATCATTCATCACACAATTCGCTGAAGTGATTAAATGGTTAAAATCGATTATTGTAGCTCCACAAAAATGATAATCTGGTTTAATGTATCTTAACGAAGCCTAAATTTGAATCAAAAATTAAAATTAATTTAAAATAAAAATAAAAAATTAATTACTTGGTATGGGAATTCGTCTCGTCTTTGAGCAATTAATCCAGTTGTTCGAGGTTCGATATCCGTTGGAATTTCTCCCTCAATTCTATCTTCTAAACCTGTTGATAAAAGTAACTTTCAAATCACAAGTTATTAAAAAAATAAACACATAACAAAAAAATTAATACTTTTAATTGAATGCAACAAAAAAGTCTACATTTGTATTATGTCACCACACCAAAAATAACCAAAAATAAATGAATAAGCATTTAAATTACGATACCAATAAAGATAAAAAGCAAAACGTGGAGAGAGTTAATCCCAATATAATAAATAATATATTGATAACTATGTTAATAGGATTAATTTTGAAACAACGCCAATGACGAAAATGTTGGTTAGGATAAATGAAAGTTTTGGGTGAAGTGTATTTGCTAAATTAGGTCCAAAATGTTTCGTCCCTTGTTGAATCCTAATCCAATTATAATAAGCTGCGACGTCGGTGTAAACTCCAGGATGGTTTTTCAAGGCGCAATCTTTTCCCCACGACACAATTCCAGCCAATTTATTATCGCAAACGAGGGGACCACCACTATCTCCCTACAAACAAACATTATTAATCACAAAAAAAATCAAATTTTATAAAAAAAAACCTGGCAAGCATCTTTTCCACCTTCCATTAAACCGGCGCAAATCATTCCATCGAGGATTCCGTATGGGTACCCAATCTCACAATCTTTTTGCGATACAATAGGAACAGTTACTTGTCGTAATTCTGCGCTGCTAAGTCCATTCTAAAAATTGACTTAGTTAATATAAATTATGACTAAGAAATTAATTAATTACGAAAGAGGTTTTTCCCCAACCGGAAACGACGCATCTCGTTCCAACACTAGGGGTTGTTCTCGCTAATTCGATTTTGTTGACGTAGTTTGTAAATTCACCTAAAGATTCGATCTAAAAAAAATTAAACAAAAATAAATAATTATAAAGTTGATTTAAAAATTCTACCATAAAGACTTAATTAACATGCCAAAAGAGATCCATCAAAAAAGAGTAATTAAGATTTATGACAAAAATCTCATCAACTTTCTAATCTTCAAATTAAGAAGAAAATCTTATCAATTATAAGATACACTCTCCGATATTGTCATCGGAGAGTGAAAACCGAAATAAAGAAAGTTTGAAGCATATTTGATTGAAGAGTAGAATTGTTGCAACCTCAATCATGTCACATCATACGTTGTAGTAACTCTTGCAGAACATTATTTGGTTAAACCGTTGAAGTTGCTGTCACCTTTGTGTTTACTGTCCAAAAAAGATACCAACCATCAATTGTACCGCGTTATTTATTTATTTATTTATTCATATTCGGGACACGTACAGGAAAAATCCCAAAAAAGTGTCCACTACAATAATACAAAAGAAAAAGCAAACTACATAAGAAAGAAAAAAAAGACATCGAAAGCATGAAACAATAAAAAATGGAATGAAATCAGCAAGCACGAAGCAGAAAAGAAAATAAACACAGACGATAGATAATACAGATAATCATCGATATTACGCGGATAGAAAAACAAAATAATAAGGATCATAAGAAAAGTCAATTTTTGTTACTTTTCTTTTCTGCCCCAGCACCCGCAAGAAATCAATTTAAACATGTTAAACGAATGTGGTTTTTTAAACGACATCATTGAATTACAAAAGAAATGAACATTGAAACAATAAACATTGCAAGTGTGCATCAGTCACAACAGAGGTGAACCGGCATGCGCACTGGATCCAGAAGCAGGTAGTCTGAACAAAAATGGTGATCGAGTAGCATAAGAAGGAACATTAAAGTGAATCTCCTCTAAAAGAATTGGAGCGTCGAGAACTCCATTAACTAGTTTGTACAGGAACAACCGAGAGATCTTAAACCAAACACCCGGCTTCTTTGGGAATAAGGGCAGTACGGAAGATAAAATTTGTGAGCAAGATAACGGATAAATCTTCTCTGTAGGCCCTCAATAAGGTCGATGTAAATATTATAGGCAGGAACCCACACTACTGAAGCGAAATTTAAACCGCTAGCAACGTATGCTATATACCTATAAAGAAGTAATGCAGCGGACGTTAGTAAATGGACGAGAAATCTTAATGATACATCCTAGGCGCTTACTAGCTTCAGAAACGATAGAAGTAATATGATCGCGATAGAGTAGTCTAGAATCCAGAATAACGCCAAGATCTTTAATTGTAGAGGATTGAGTAAGATAATGCGGACTTAGCTTATATTTGAAGTTAACATTATATCTCTTTCTACTGAACGTGATCTGACAACACTTAGCAGGATTTAGGAATAAGTAATTTTGTGAGCAATAAGAATCAAATCTGTCAATGTCATCTTGCAACCGAATACAGTCAGAAGCAGACCTGATGCTAACAAAAATTTTACAGTCAAAGAGAAAAATTCAAATAATGAAAGCACTCAGAAACATCATTTATATATGCTAGAAATAGAATAGATTCAATTTGGCTATCTTGAGGTACACCAGATGTAACAGGTGTAAAACTAGATATGAAATTATTTACTTTCACTGCTTGAAGCCTCTTAGATATATAGGAGGAAATCCATAGAGACAGCCCGTTAGATAAGTTAAATTTGTTCAGCTTATCCATAAGAATGGTATGGTGAAGCTTGTCGAAAGCTTTTGTCGGATCGGTGTAGATAGCATCCACCTGAGAGTTATTATTCATAGAGTTCTGAATATATTGATCAAACGCAACCAGATTCGTCTCAACTGATCGCCTACGCAAAAAAAACGTGCTGTTGAGGGATAATAGCAGGTCGAAGGTAGCTGTATAAGTTGTCATAAATTAATTTTTCAAAGACCTTCGAAACAATGGGTAATAAGGAAATTGGACGATAGTTGCACACAAAATGTCTGCTACCCGATTTAAAGACTGGAGTTATGAACGCTTTTTTCCATTCAGAAGGAAAGACTGAATTTTCAATGGAGCGGCTGAAGATAATGAATTTTACACATTTAGCAATAAAGTATCCCGGCAAGCCATCGGGGCCAGGGCCCAATTTATGGTCGACTTGTGTCAGAAGGTGAGAGACATCACGTTCAGAGAACCAAGGCTACGATTGGTAAATAACATTTTGCTTGTGAGAGGTATTCAGGCAACCGTCGATATAAACCGAACTAAAAAACGGAGAAAAAAGTTCAGTTATTCGCTTCCCGTCATCTGCCACCTCACCGTTCAGCTCTATTCATGCTGTCTGGTAGATAAAGGTGTAATTTATTTTAGAAAAAATGCAGTATATCGAAAGACCTAAAATACCATTTATTTTAAAGGATAAAGCCAAGCGCCAATCACGTTATACGATTTCAAGTCCGATTTGCATCATACGTCTAAGAGCCGACTTAGATACGACACTTACGAAATAGATGTTTATGTCTTTTATTTTATATAGAATTTAAGTCTAACTAGTTTCGGCCCTTAGCCATCTTCTACACTAGCACTATCAACTAGAATCATTCGGGTATAGCCGTCTTTAGAGACGTGGTACTAAATCCGAATGTTTCTAGTTCTAGGTCTAGTGTTAGTTCTAGTGGCAGTGGTAGGTAGTGCTAATTAGCATAAGATATTACTATGTTGTATATTTTTATTGAAGTAAAACTAGAACGAAAACTAGAAACATTCGGGTTTAATCGTGAAATAAACTTTCAGTTGTCAATGTCAACTTTAATTTTATTATTATATTCGTATTCTTCATAAAATAATCTTTAAAGCGAGACCAAACATAACGCATTTATCTCAAAAATCCAAAAAGTTCGATCTTTCAACTATTAATTTTGACATATTTGTCAACTTTATAAAAAATCCTTTAAAATGAGTCCAAACTCGACATATTTAACTTTGATATTAACGGAGATACAATCACTTCCGGTCTGAAACGTCAACGTCAATTTTGACATATTTGTCATCTTCATTAAAAAACCTTTAAAATGAGTCCAAAGATGACGCACTTATCTCAAAAAACAAAAAAGTTTGAATAAAAAACATTAAACCCGAAGTTAGCAATTTAATTTTTAAATATTAATACCAACCTTAATTTTTAATTTTTTTTTTATTATATTTTTATTTTTGTGATAAATATTAAGACATTTTATAAAAATTAAGAATTTGTCAAAATGACATTGACATGTTAAATCGGAAGTTGCTTATATCTCGAGTAATATTGGAATTAAACTTATTGTGTTTGGACTCATTTTAAAGGATTTTTCACGACGATTACAAATATGTCAAAATTGACGTTGACATTCTTAACCGGAAGTTGCCCATAACTTCATTAATATTGTAGATAAATATGTCGTGTTTGTACTCATTTTAAAGGATTTTTAATGAAGATTACAAATATGTCAAAATTGAGGTTGACATTTTAAACCTGAAGTTAGTTATCATATAATAGAAGGTTTATAACTGAAGTTAATCTAGTGTTAGTCACTTTTCCGTACTTTCTTTTTATTATTAACGTGTTTTTTAGGTCATTTCACGTTGATTAAAAAAAAATCGTCAATTTTCGAGAAACTTGTTTGTAAAATGGGTAGGATGCGGGATGTTAATCTATTTGTAGAGTCCCTGAAGATTGCGAAGGGCCGAAACTAGTTAGACTTAAATTCTATATAAAATAGAAATCAGTTGAAAAGTACAAAATCAAACTCTAGATAATTTCCTTCAAAAATTTGTACACGAAACATTATTTTGACTTTAGTATTTGTGATTAAATTTGTGCCACGACTTACAGAAACACCCTGTATAATCGTAAAACGGCTGACCAAGCGGATTCTGTACTTGTGGTGGTTGTCATCAGTGTTCTGTGATAAAAAGAGACAGGCACCAAACAATTTTCAATAGTTTGAGCCTGTCTATTCTGAGAAGTCTTATATTTTTAGAGAGATGAAAACGAAAATCGCGAAAACTGATGCATAATGAATGCGTGAAAACCCAAGCAGACTTGAGATACCTGTCAGAAAAACCGAGCAATCTGTCTAGCGGAAAAATAAATTCTACAACATCATCAATAATTTGTAGTATAGCCTTCGTTATGTTTCTAACCTGAGTTCACTCACAAGAAGGCCAACTTTCTTTAGTTACAATCTTTAAAAAAATCTTTAGTTACAAGTTGATTAATTTAAAATATCATTTAAGTACTTACCCTAAGAATAGCAACATCATTTTGGAACGTTTTATAATTATAATTAGGATGCGGAACAATCACTTGAACCGCTCGAATAACCGTGTGCTCATTAGGTTCCTTCACATTTAAATCCCCAACGACAATAATCAGTCTTGCCGCAGGAAGCAGCTTTTGGTTATCATCATAAACGCAGTGAGCGGCGGTTAACACATTCGTATCGTCAATGATGGTGGCCCCACAGAAATGTTGCCCCGTACTCAATCTAAAGGAGGCTTGGTACGCGAAATCTTCCCGATTAGTAACGCGAGTTCCCCCCACGATTCTCGTCTGTGGTGTTTGAGAACCCGGCGTGATATCTACAGGGAGATAAAGAATTTTGAATTCTTCTGTGTCGAGTGTTAAATCGGCATGGGTGTTTAATGCGGATCTAGATGGGGAGTTAATTGGATTTTGTTCATTAGCAGTTTCCTCAATAGGAGTTTCCTCATTAGCAGTTTCTTCATTAGCAGTTTCTTCATTAGCAGTTTCCTCAATAGGAGTTTCCCCAATAGGAGTTTCCTCAACAGGAGTTTCCCCAATAGGAGTTTCCTCAATAAGAGTTTCCCCAATAGGAGTTTCCCCAATAGGAGTTTCCCCAATAGGAGTTTCCCCAATAGGATTTTCCCCAATAGGTGCTTCTTCAATATGAGTTTCTTGCACAGGAGTTTCCTGACTAGGAGTTTCTTCAGATTGAGTTTCTTCATTTGCTACATCTTTATTAACTTCCTCATTATCTGTGGGAGATTGATTTTCTTCTAAATTAGGATTATCTGTGTTAGTTCCTTCTTCAATTACAGTTTCCCCCTCGGTTTTTTCTTCTACATTTGTCCCACTATCTCCAGTTTCTTCTTCGTTTATATTTTCTTGTGGAGCTTCCTCGTTTCCGGTTGATTCAGGTTGACTTTCCTCCTGAGTTGCTGTTTCTTCTTGATTATTTTCATTTTCTTCTTTAACCTCTTCGTTTATTACATCGGAAGTGGTTTCGTTACTTTCCCGTTTTTTGATGTTATGAACTTGGCTGTTTTCGACGTGGTCGTTGAAAGAATGCTCATTATATTCGTTGTATTCGTCGTTATCGTAAGATTTCGATAAATATTCATCTAATTTTAAGAAGAAAGTTGTTTATTAATAAAATTATAGTTAAAAATTGATTTTTTTCGAAACATACGATTTTATAGATAACATGTTTGTTTGAGTATAAACAATATTATCGCAATATTAAAAAGTAAATAATAAAATATTTACCGTTATCCCATTGGAGGCCGTCTAAATTATCCGCCTTTAAAACACCTACATTTTCATTGCTGTTGTTATCTAAATAAACATCTAATAAGTCGTCATCGCGGAGTTCTTGGTTTTTATTAAAAGTTGGGTGTGCAGAAATTGATTGGAAAACTACAAATAAAAATTTGGATTAATCAAATTTTATTTTATTAATCAATACCATTTAACTCAATAAAAAATTAAATAATACTTAGAATTTTTTATTTTGTTATCTGTCCAGATTTAAAACTTAACCGAAACAATGATAATAATCCATGCGATTATAATATATAATGCGAGATAAGGATGATAATTCGGTTTCGTAACAATATTTTATGAATCATTCACTATTTTTTTAAAATAAATTTAATTAAAATCAACCACATTTAAGAAATTTCCTGAATAAATTGTTAATTCTCAACAACTTTGAGAATTATCTAATTTTATTTATTAACAATAAATATTTGAGCTTAAAAAATACTTAGCTTTAATTTTAATTAAATTAAAATAAAATAATTATTAAAACAAACATAAAAACTTACCTAAAAATATTGAAAAAACGATTACACACTTCCTGCCCATTTTCAGCAAAAACTTTTGTTGAACTGTCTCGGTTATTTTTCGTTGTGCAAGATAAGGAAGATAAGACATTACTTATCATCAGTAATAAACCCAGCATTTTCCATCGCGGTTAATTCACGGACAAATATGAAATTGACTCTTCCTAATCGTTTTCATTAAACATTGATGAAATTAATGAGTCAACAATTAGATACCATATTTACATTCAAATAAAGGATTCACTTATGCGCAGTTAGCCCTCTTATAGATACCATTTTAAATGTAAAACCAGGATTTAATTTTCACCTATTCGAAGTTTTCACGATATTTATGCATCTAAGAGCAAAAGTGTAAAGAGCAATATTGTTTAGAATAAAATTTGCAACAACTTTTATACTAAAACTTTTTTTCTAAAACTTTCCGTATCCCGTGCTCTATCAATAACATGTAAAATCACGATTGCACATTTTAATTTTTTCGATTTCTTCTTGATGTTTATGCATCTGATTGTGAGAGCAAAAGTGTACAAGAGATATATTGTTAAGAATATTGTTTGCGACAATTTTTGTACCAAAACTTTTTTTCTAAAACGTTCCAATCACGTGATTTACCAATAAAGATGTAAAACCACGATTTCGTCTAATTTTCACTTTTTCGACTTTTTCTCGATATTTATCCATCTGGGAGCAAAAGTGTAGAAGACCAATATTGTTAAGAATAAAGTTTGTAACAACTTTTATATTAAAACTTTTTTTCTAAAACGTTCCGAATCCCTTGCTCTACGAACAACAGTATGTAAAAGGACGATTTCACATAATTTTCACTTTTTAGAATTTTTCTCTATATTTATCCATCTGAGAGAAAAAGTGTAAAAAGCAATATTGTTAAGAATAAGATTTGCTACAATTTTTGTACCAAAACTTCTTTTCTAAAACGTTCCAATCGCTTGATTTATCAATAAAGAGATGTAAAACCACGATTTCGTCTAATTTTCACATTTTCGAATTTTTCTCGATATTTATCCATCTGGGAGCAAAAGTGTAGAAGACCAATATTGTTAAGAATAAAGTTTGTAACAACTTTTATATTAAAACTTTTTTTCTAAAACGTTCCGAATCCCTTGCTGTACAAACAACAGTATGTAAAAGCACGATTTCAAGTAATTTTCACTTTTTAGAATTTTTCTCGATATTTATCCATCTGGGAGCAAAAGTGTAGAAGACCAATATTGTTAAGAATAAAATTTGTAACAACTTTTATACTAAAACTTTTTTTCTAAAACGTTCCGAATCCCTTGCTCTACAAACAACAGTATGTAAAAGGACGATTTCACATAATTTTCACTTTTTAGAATTTTTCTCGATATTTATCCATCTGAGAGAAAAAGTGTAAAAGAGCAATATTGTTAAGAACAAGCTTTGCTAATATTTTTGTACCAAAACTTTTTTTCTAAAACGTTCCAATCGCGTGATTTACCAATTAAGAGATGTAAAACCACGATTTCGTCTAATTTTCACTTTTTCGAATTTTTCTCGATATATATCCATCTGGGAGCAAAAGTGTAGAAGACCAATATTGTTAAGAATAAAATTTGTAACAACTTTTATATTAAAACTTTTTTTCTAAAACGTTCCGAATCCCTTGCTCTACACACAACAGTATGTAAAAGGACGATTTCACATAATTTTCACTCTTTAGAATTTTTCTCGATATTTATCCACCTGAGAGAAAAAGTGTAAAAGAGCAATATTGTTAAGAATAAGGTTTGCTACAATTTTTGTACCAAAACTTTTTTTCTAAAACGTTCCAATTCCGTAATTTGCCAATAAAGAGATGTAAAACCACGATTTCGTCTAATTTTCACTTTTTCGAATTTTTCTCGATATATATCCATCTGGGAGCAAAAGTGTAAAAGAGCAATATTGTTAAGAATAAGGTTTGCTACAATTTTTGTACCAAAACTTTTTTTCTAAAACGTTCCAATTCCGTAATTTGCCAATAAAGAGATGTAAAACCACGATTTCGTCTAATTTTCACATTTTCGAATTTTTCTCGATATTTATCCATCTGGGAGCAAAAGTGTAGAAGACCAATATTGTTAAGAATAAAGTTTGTAACAACTTTTATATTAAAACTTTTTTTCTAAAACGTTCCGAATCCCTTGCTGTACAAACAACAGTATGTAAAAGCACGATTTCAAGTAATTTTCACTTTTTAGAATTTTTCTCGATATTTATCCATCTGGGAGCAAAAGTGTAGAAGACCAATATTGTTAAGAATAAAATTTGTAACAACTTTTATACTAAAACTTTTTTTCTAAAACGTTCCGAATCCCTTGCTCTACAAACAACAGTATGTAAAAGGACGATTTCACATAATTTTCACTTTTTAGAATTTTTCTCGATATTTATCCATCTGAGAGAAAAAGTGTAAAAGAGCAATATTGTTAAGAACAAGCTTTGCTAATATTTTTGTACCAAAACTTTTTTTCTAAAACGTTCCAATCGCGTGATTTACCAATTAAGAGATGTAAAACCACGATTTCGTCTAATTTTCACTTTTTCGAATTTTTCTCGATATATATCCATCTGGGAGCAAAAGTGTAGAAGACCAATATTGTTAAGAATAAAATTTGTAACAACTTTTATATTAAAACTTTTTTTCTAAAACGTTCCGAATCCCTTGCTCTACACACAACAGTATGTAAAAGGACGATTTCACATAATTTTCACTCTTTAGAATTTTTCTCGATATTTATCCACCTGAGAGAAAAAGTGTAAAAGAGCAATATTGTTAAGAATAAGGTTTGCTACAATTTTTGTACCAAAACTTTTTTTCTAAAACGTTCCAATTCCGTAATTTGCCAATAAAGAGATGTAAAACCACGATTTCGTCTAATTTTCACTTTTTCGAATTTTTCTCGATATATATCCATCTGGGAGCAAAAGTGTAAAAGAGCAATATTGTTAAGAATAAAATTTGTTACAACTTTTATATTAAAACCTTTTTTCTAAAACGTTCCGAATCCCTTGCTCTACAAACAACAGTATGTAAAAGCACGATTTCAAGTAATTTTCATTTTTTAGAATTTTTCTCGATATTTATCCACCTGAGAGAAAAAGTGTAAAAGAGCAATATTGTTAAGAATAAGGTTTGCTACAATTTTTGTACCAAAACTTTTTTTCTAAAACGTTCTAATCGCGTGATTTACCAATGAATAGATGTAAAACCACGATTTCGTCTAATTTTTACTTTTTCGAATATTTCTCGATATTTATCCATCTGGGAGCAAAAGTGTAAAAGAGCAATATTGTTAAGAATAAGGTTTGCTACAATTTTTGTACCAAATTTTTTTTTCTAAAACGTTCCGATCGCGTGATTTACCAATGAAGAGATGTAAAACCACGATTTCGTCTAATTTTCACTTTTTCGAATTTTTCTCAATATTTATCCATCTGGGAGCAAAAGTGTAGAAGACCAATATTGTTAAGAATAAAATTTGTAACATCTTTTATATTAAAACTTTTTTTCTAAAACGTTCCGAATCCCTTGCTTTACAAACAACAGTATGTAAAAGGACGATTTCACGTAATTTTCACTTTTTAGAATTCTTCTCGATATTTATCCATCTGAGAGAAAAAGTGTAAAAGAACAATATTGTTAAGAATAAGGTTTGCTACAATTTTTGTACCAAAACTTTTTTTCTAAAACGTTCCAATCGCGTGATTTACCAATGAAGAGATGTAAAACCACGATTTCGTCTAATTTTCACTTTATCGAATTTTTCTCGATATTTATCCATCTGAGAGCAAAAGTGTAAAAGAGCAATATTGTTAAAAATAAGATTTCCTACAATTTTTGTACGAAAACTTTTTTTCTAAAATGTTCCAATCGCGTGATTTACCAATAAAGAGATGTAAAACCACGAGTTCGTCTAATTTTCAATTTTCGAATTTTTCTCGATATTTATCCATCTGAGAGCAAAAGTGTAAAAGAGCAATATTGTTAAAAAATAAGATTTCCTACAATTTTTGTACCAAAACTTTTTTTCTAAAACGTTCCAATCGCGTGATTTACCAATAAAGAGATGTAAAACCACGATTTCGTCTAATTTTCACTTTTTCGAATTTTTCTCGATATTTATCCATCTGAGAGCAAAAGTGTAAAGAGCAATATTGTTAAGAATAAGGTTTGCTACAATTTTCGTACCAAAACTTTTTTTCTAAAACGTTCCAATCGCGTGACTTACCAATGAGGAGATGTAAAACCACGATTTCGTCGAATTTTCAATTTTCGAATTTTTCTCGATATTTATCCATCTGAGAGCAAAAGTGTAAAGAGCAATATTGTTAAGAATAAAGTTTGCTACAATTTCTGTACCAAAACTTTTTTTCTAAAATGTTTCAATCCCGTGATTTCCCAATAAAGAGATGTAAAACCACGATTTCGTCTAATTTTCATTTTTCGAATTTTTCTCGATATTTATCCATCTGGGAGCAAAAGTGTAAAAGAGCAATATTGTTAAGAATAAAATTTGTTACAACTATTGTATTAAAACTTTTTTTCTAAAACGTTCCGAATCCCTTGCTCTACAAACAACAGTATGTAATAGGACGATTTCACATAATTTTCACTTTTTAGAATTTTTCTCGATATTTATAAATCTGAGAGAAAAAGTGTAAAAGAGCAATATTGTTAAGAATAAGGTTTGCTACAATTTTTGTACCAATACTTTTTTTCTAAAACGTTCCAATCGCGTGATTTACCCATAAAGAGATGTAAAACCCCGATTTCGTCTAATTTTCACTTTTTCGAATTTTTCTCGATACTTATCCATCTGGGAGCAAAAGTGTAGAAGACCTATATTGTTAAGAATAAAATTTGTAACAACTTTTATATTAAAACTTTTTTTCTAAAACGTTCCGAACACCTTGCTTTACAAACAACAGTATGTAAAAGGACGATTTCACATAATTTTCACTTTTTAGAATTCTTCTCGATATTTATCCATCTGAGAGAAAAAGTGTAAAAGAGCAATATTGTTAAGAATAAGGTTTGCTACAATTTTTGTACCAAAACTTTTTTTCTAAAACGTTCCAATCGCGTGATTTACCAATGAAGAGATGTAAAACCACGATTTCGTCTAATTTTCACTTTATCGAATTTTTCTCGATATTTATCCATCTGAGAGCAAAAGTGTAAAAGAGCAATATTGTTAAAAATAAGATTTCCTACAATTTTTGTACGAAAACTTTTTTTCTAAAATGTTCCAATCGCGTGATTTACCAATAAAGAGATGTAAAACCACGATTTCGTCTAATTTTCACTTTTTCGAATTTTTCTCGATATTTTTCTATCTAAGAGAAAAAGTGTAAAAGAGCAATATTGTTAAGAATAAGGTTTGCTACAATTTTTGTACCAAAACTTTTTTTCTAATACGTTCCAATCGCGTGATTTACCAATGAAGAGATGTAAAACCACGATTTCGTCTAATTTTCACTTTATCGAATTTTTCTCGATATTTATCCATCTGAGAGCAAAAGTGTAAAAGAGCAATATTGTTAAAAATAAGATTTCCTACAATTTTTGTACCAAAACTTTTTTTCTAAAACGTTCCAATCGCGTGATTTACCAATAAAGAGATGTAAAACCACGATTTCGTCTAATTTTCACTTTTTCGAATTTTTCTCGATATTTTTCTATCTAAGAGCAAAAGTGTAAAAGAGCAATATTGTTAAGAATAAGGTTTGCTACAATTTTTGTACCAAAACTTTTTTTCTAAAACGTTCCAATCGCGTGACTTACCAATGAGGAGATGTAAAACCACGATTTCGTCGAATTTTCAATTTTCGAATTTTTCTCGATATTTATCCATCTGAGAGCAAAAGTGTAAAAGAGCAATATTGTTAAAAATAAGATTTGCTACAATTTTTGTACCAAAACTTTTTTTCTAAAACGTTCCATTCGCGTGATTTACCAATGAAGAGATGTAAAACCACGATTTCGTCTAATTTTCAATTTTCGAATTTTTCTCGATATTTATCCATCTGAGAGCAAAAGTGTAAAAGAGCAATATTGTTAAGAATAAGGTTTGCTACAATTTTTGTACCAAAACTTTTTTTCTAAAACGTTCCAATCGCGTGACTTACCAATGAGGAGATGTAAAACCACGATTTCGTCGAATTTTCAATTTTCGAATTTTTCTCGATATTTATCCATCTGAGAGCAAAAGTGTAAAAGAGCAATATTGTTAAAAATAAGATTTGCTACAATTTTTGTACCAAAACTTTTTTTCTAAAACGTTCCAATCGCGTGCTTTACTGGCAACAATATTATGTAAAATCACGATTTAATATTATTATCACTTTTGCGATTTTTTCTCGATATTTATGCATGTGAGAGCAAAAGTGTAAAAGAGCAATATTGTTAACGATAAAATTTGCTACAACTTTTATACTAAAACTTTTTTTCGAATCCCGTGCAAAAACATATTTAATGTGGCTTAACTTCGAATAGGAAAAAAAATTCGTTTATAATTTTGCACACACCTTTAACTCATTAATCTCGTTCTAAGCAATCGATTAATCACAATTTAAATTTAGATTTTAAAATAAATCCTAAAATAAAGATAACCTAGAAAAGATAATAATTACTTTAATACAAATTTTCTTATCTCAAACTTCTTTCATAATCGATTTTATAATATTAAAAATTCTTTTTGAATCTTCGATGAAAACAATAAATATACACAATGGGTTTATTTGCGAAATTCGATGAAGAAAGACCACATTTTTTTTTTGAGTATGAACAATTAAAAACAATACCCACAATGTTAGAAATTTATAAGATAACATTTTCTGTCCCAAATTTCTTTAAAAACCGCCTTATCAGTCGATCTTATTGTGCTACAGCATGTGCTGCAATATCCAATTGCCTCAAATAGATACCGAAGATAAGCACGTTGTTTAAAATCATTAAGACGGTTATTTCTGTGCTCATTGTAACTAAAAACTTACACAAAAATACCAATTTCATTTTTTATTAATTCATAAAAAGAAGTAAATTATGGCAATTACAAATTTAATCATCACAATTATTTTATTAATTTCTGTTTGTTATGGTAAATATCTTTTATTTTATTTATTTATTTATTTTAATTCCTCTTCTTAGTTTCAACAACCGATGATAGAATAGTTGGTGGTCGCCCTGCTTTAATTGGCGAAATCCCATACCAAGTATCCATAAGAAGATCTTACAACGATCGGCATTTTTGTGGTGGTGTTTTAATCACTTCAAAACACATTTTAACAGCAGCTCATTGTATGTATTACATTTGGGGGGGATTGTTACCCCCGCTCGTGATCAGTGCTGTTTTTGGACAACTCAATCTTCCAATTGAAGAAAAAAGTGTTTATAGAAACGCTTCAAAGATCGTGATTTATCCATCGTTTATCCGAAAAACAATGTCCGATGATTTAGCCATCATAGAAGTAAATGAAGAGTTACCCATTGGGAAAAATCCTTTGATCAACACTGTTTCTTTAAGAAACGAAAAATTAGAGAGAGGGAAATGTTTTGTTAGTGGATGGGGGGTTGAAGAATATGTAATAAAGTTCTTTTTCGTTTTAATTTCATTTAATTTTCTTCGAATTTTTAGAATACAACAACAATAAGTAAAGATTTATTACTTGCGGAAGTAAATCTTATTGATTTTGATGTGTGCCAAAAGAAGTACGGAAATATATCTCTTTATGATGGAATGTTGTGCGCAGGGCATGTTAATGGAACAACTGATGCTTGTCAAGTATTTAACAAATTAGTCAAAAGTTAACAATATAATTTTAGTTATTTATTTATATTTTTAGGGTGATTCTGGTGGTCCACTTATATGCGAAGGTCTCCTAACTGGAATCGTTTCAACGGGAAGCGGTTGCGGATCCGCGGATTTTCCAGGAATTTATACGGAAGTCTCGAAATATTACGACTGGATAATTAACGTTACAACTTCGAATTATAAACCGACGAGTTTATCTCAAAATCAGCAATCATTTGATGGAAATAATGAATTTTTAACAAACAAAGATTTTTATAGCAACAAATCATTTTTAATTAGGGAAAATATAGTGTTAATTTTAATGATTATAATTAAACATTTAATAAATGTTATATGATTATTTTATAAATAAACAAAAAAGAAAATTTTATTTTAAACAATTATTATTCAATGTCAATCGAAACATAAAAAGAATAATTTGACAATAAGAAACTAACTTCACACAAATTCATTTTAATCAAGATGTAAAGATTTAAAAGAATTTCCTTTTCCGATAAAATTAAACGTTCTTAATCCAACATCTTACCATTTTTCCCGAAACTTGTTGTTAGCTAAAACTAAAAATCTAAAACGTTTAGAAAAAAAAAAATATAAATTATTTAAACGTCATTAACATAACCTACAAATTCAAAACGTCAAAAACACCTTGTTCTTTAAAACAAATTCATATTTTTAATTATAAACTTTCCTGTTTCATAATTATTTACAAATAATAGTAATTTTAACTATTCATTAATAGATGCCGCCACCTAATCTTTCGTTTAAAATGAAATGAACGGATTTTTATCGCATGTAATCGTAATCTTATCAATGTAATAACAAGAGTATTAATGGATTTAAATTGTTTATTAATTGACTCAAATTGTTCCTCATTTACCGAATTTCAACATTAAAAACAACTTAATTTTTTCTACTTTTTAAATAATTAATTGAACCAAGGATGTCTATATAATACATAAGATAAGCTTGACGTCTAAAGTTTTCGTAATAACTTGAAAACTAAAAATGATGAGAGAAAATGTTGTGGATGAAAATTCTTTGTACTAAACCAATAAAATGATATTCGTAACCTGACTATCATTATAATAGTCTTAAAGGAAGTAATATCAAACATTGCAAATTAGGGGTATTTAGCAACAAAATGATTTTTAACTCAAAAATTAAAAACTGAAGTTGAGAGTTAATTAATAAAAATTGTTCATAATAAATCACAAAAACATAATCCATAAACATTTTTATTCCAATTATTACGCATTCTTTGTTATAAACCATAAAATGAAAAAATCTCTAAATTGACGTATTTGGATAAACATTTTCGTTATAACTCGAAAACTAGTAATGATAGAAGAAAATGTTGCGGATGATAATTATTTGTAATAAAGCAACAAAACGATTTCCATAAGCGATTATAATCCAATTATGATAATTACCAACATAGCGGAATTAAAATCTTAAACATTACAAATTTGACGCATTTAAGATTAAAATGATGTTTAACTTAAAAATTAAAAACTCGGGAAGAAAGTTATATTAACAAAAGTTGTTCATAATAAATCAGAAAAGCCTAATCTATAAACATTTTTCTTCCAATTATTACCCTTTTTTCGTTATAAACCATAAAATGGAAAAATCTGTAAATTGACATATTTGGATAAACATTTTCGTTATAACTCGAAAACTAGAAATGATAAAAGAAAACGATGCGGATGAAAATTATTTGTAATGAAGCCACAAAACGAATTCCACAAGCGATTATAACTCAATTATGATAATTACCAACATAGCGGATGTAAAATCTTAAACATTACAAATTTGTTGTATTTAATGTTAAACTGATGTTTAACTTAAAAATTAAAAACTCGTGGAGAAAATTATATTAACAAAAATTGTTCATAACAAATCATCAAAACGTAATCTATAAACATTTTTATTCCAATTATTACGCTTTTTTTGTTATAAACCATAAAATGGAAGAATCTCTAAATTAACATAGTTGGATAAACATTTTCGTTATAACTCGAAAACTAGAAATGACAGAAGAAAATGTTGGTGATGAAAATTATTATAACAATTATAACCCAATTATGATAATTAACAACCTAGCGGTTTTAAAATCTTAACATTACGAATTTCACGCATTGAAGGTTAAAGTGATATTTAACTTAAAAATTAAAAACTCTTGATGAAAGTTATATTAACAAAAATTATTCATAATAAATCATAAAAACATAATCCATAAACATTTTTCTTCTAATTATTACGCATTTTTTGCTATAAACCAGTAAATGAAAACATTTCTAAATTGATGTATTTGGATAAACATTTTAGTTATAACTCAAAAACTAGAAATGATAGAAGAAAATTTTGCGGATGAAAATTCTTTGTAATGAAGCAACAAATCGAATTCCACAAGCGATTATAACCCAATTATGATAATTACCAACATAGCGGCTTTAAAATCTTAAACATTAGAAATTTGTCGCATTTAAGGAGAAAATGATGTTTAACTTAAAAATTAAAAACTCGGGAAGAAAGTTATATTAACAAAAACTGTTCATAATAAATCATAAAAACCTAATCCATAAACATTTTTATTCTAATTATTGCACATTTTTTGTTATAAACCATTAAATGAAATAATCTCTAAATTGATGTATTTGGATAACCATTTTCGTTATAACTTGAAAACTAGAAATGATAGAAGAAAATGTTGCAGATGAAAATTATTTGTAATGAAGCAATAAAACGATTTCCACTAGTGATTATAACCCAATTATGATAATTACCAACATAGCGGTTGTAAAATCTTAAACATTAAAAATTTGTTGTATTTAATGTTAAAATGATGTTTAACTTAAAAATTAAAAACTCGGGAAGAAAGTTATATTAACAAAAACTGTTCATAATAAATCACAAAAACCTAATCCATAAACATTTTTCTTCCAATTATTACGCTTTTTTTGTTATTAAAAATAAAATGGAAAACTTTCTAAATTAACGTAGTTGGATAAACATTTTCGTTATAACTCGAAAACTGGAAATGATAGAAGAAAATGTTGCAGATGAAAATTATTTGTAATGAAGCAACAAAACGATTTCCACAAGCGATTATAACCCAATTATAATAATTACCAA
The DNA here is from genome assembly GCF_036711975.1 of Onthophagus taurus. NCBI lineage: Eukaryota > Metazoa > Arthropoda > Insecta > Coleoptera > Scarabaeidae > Onthophagus > Onthophagus taurus. Next base: position 2,387,535 of record NC_091968.1, on the reverse strand, counting down.
CATAGCGGATTTAAAATCTTAAACATTACAAATTTGACGCATTTAGGGATAAAATGATGTTTAACTTAAAAATTAAAAACCGGAGATGAAAGTTATATTAACAAAAATTGTTCATAGTAAATCAAAAAAACATAATCCATAAACATTTTTCTTCCAATTATTACGTATTTTTTGCTATAAACCATAAAATGAAAAAATCTCTAAATTGACGTATTTGGATAAACATTTTCGGTATAACTCGAAAATTATGAATGATAGAAAAAAATGTTCCGGATGAAAATTCTTTGTAATGAAGCAACAAAATGATTTCCACAAGCGATTATAACCCAATTATGATAATTACCAACATAGCGGATTTAAAATCTTAAACATTACAAATTTGACGCATTTAGGGATAAAATGATGTTTAACTTAAAAATTAAAAACTGGTGAGGAAAGTTATATTAACAAAAATTGTTCATAATAAATCCCAAAAACATAATCCATAAACATTTTTCTTCCAATTATTACGGTTTTTCTGTTATAAACCATAAAATGGAAGAATCTCTAAATTAACGTAGTTGGATAAACATTTTCGTTATAACTCAAAAACTAGAAATGATAGAAGAAAATGTTGCTTATGTAAATTATTTGTAATGAAGCAACAAAACGATTTTCACAAGCGATTATAACCCAATTATGATAATTACCAACATAGCGGATTTAAAATCTTAAACATTACAAATTTGACGTATTTAAGGTTAAAATGATGTTTAACTTAAAAATTAAAAACTGGGGATAATACTTATATTAACAAAAATTGTTTATAATAAATCACAAAAATATAATCCATAAACATTTTTCTTCCAATTATTACGTATTTTTTGCTATAAATCATAAAATGAAAAAATCTCTAAATTGACGTATTTGGATAAACATTTTCGTTATAACTCGAAAACTAGAAATGATAGAAGAAAATGTTGCGGATGAAAATTATTTGTAATGAAACAACAAAATGATTTCCACAAGCGATTATAACCCAATTATGATAATTAAGAACATAGCGGATTTAAAATCTTAAACATTACAAATTTGTCGCATTTAAGGTGAAAATGATGTTTAACTTAAAAATTAAAAACTCGGGAAGAAAGTTATATTAACAAAAATTGTTCATAATAAAACACAAAAATCTAATCCAAAAACATTTTTCTTCCAATTATTACGGGTTTTTTGTTATAAACCATAAAATGGAAGAATCTCTAAATTAACGTAGTTTGATAAACATTTTCGTTATAACTCGAAAACTAGAAATGATAGAAGAAAATGTTGCGAATGAAGATTATTTGTAATGAAGCAACAAAACGATTTCCACAAGCGATTATAAACCAATTATGATAATTACCAACATAGCGGATTTAAAATCTTAAACATTACAAATTTGACGCATTTAGGGATAAAATGATGTTTAACTTAAAAATTGAAAACTGGAGATGAAAGTTATATTAACAAAAATTGTTTATAATAAATCACAAAAACATAATCCATAAACATTTTTCTTCCAATTATTACGTATTTTTTGCTATAAACCATAAAATGAAAAAATCTCTAAATTGACGTATTTGGATAAACATTTTCGGTATAACTCGAAAATTATGAATGATAGAAAAAAATGTTCCGGATGAAAATTCTTTGTAATGAAGCAACAAAATGATTTCCACAAGCGATTATAACCCAATTATGATAATTACCAACACAGCGGATTTAAAATCTTAAACATTACAAATTTGACGCATTTAGGGATAAAATGATGTTTAACTTAAAAATTAAAAACTGGTGAGGAAAGTTATATTAACAAAAATTGTTCATAATAAATCCCAAAAACATAATCCATAAACATTTTTCTTCCAATTATTACGGTTTTTCTGTTATAAACCATAAAATAGAAGAATCTTTAAATTAACGTAGTTGGATAAACATTTTCGTTATAACTCGAAAACTAGAAATGATAGAAGAAAATGTTGCGGATGAAAATTATTTGTAATGAAGCAACAAAACGATTTTCACAAGCGATTATAACCCAATTATGATAATTAAGAACATAGCGGATTTAAAATCTTAAACATTACAAATTTGTCGCATTTAAGGTGAAAATGATGTTTAACTTAAAAATTAAAAACTCGGGAAGAAAGTTATATTAACAAAAATTATTCATAATAAAACACAAAAATCTAATCCAAAAACATTTTTCTTCCAATTATTACGGTTTTTTTGTTATAAACCATAAAATGGAAGAATCTCTAAATGAACATAGTTGGAAAAACATTTTCGTTATAACTCGAAAACTAGAAATAATAGAAGAAAATGTTGCGGATGAAAATTATTTGTAATGAAGCAATAAAACGATTTCCACAAGCGATTATAACCCAATTATGATAATTAAGAACATAGCGGATTTAAAATCTTAAACATTACAAATTTGTCGCATTTAAGGTTAAAATGATGTTTAACTTAAAAATTAAAAACTCGGGAAGAAAGTTATATTAACAAAAATTGTTCATAATAAATCACAAAAACCTAATCCATAAACATTTTTCTTCCAATTATTACGGTTTTTTTGTTATAAACCATAAAATGGAGGAATCTCTAAATTAATATAGTTGGATAAACGTTTTCGTTATAACTCGAAAACTAGAAATGATAGAAGAAAATGTTGCTTATGTAAATTATTTGTAATGAAGCAACAAAACGATTTCCACAAGCGATTATAACCCAATTATGATAATTACCAATATAGCGGATTTAAAATCTTAAACATTACAAATTTGTCGCATTTGAGGTTAAAATGATGTTTAACTAAAATATTAATAACTCGGGAAGGAAGTTATATTAACAAAAATTGTTCATAATAAATCACCAAAACATAATCCATATACATTGTTATTCCAATTATTACGCATTTTTTGTTATAAACCATAAAATGGAAAAATCGCTAAATTAACGTAGTTGGATAAACATTTTCGTTATAACTCGAAAACTAGAAATGATGCAAAAAAATGTTGCGGATGAAAATTATTTGTAAAGAAGCAACAAAACATTATAAAACTTAAACATTACAAATTTGTCGCATTTAAGGTTAATAAATCACAAAAACATAATCTATAAACATTTTTATTCGAATTATTACGCATTTTTTGCTATAAATCAAAAAATCACTAAATTGACCAAATGTTGTGATTGAGAATTGATTGCAATAAATTAATAAAGTGGCTATATTTGACAGTTTAGCAATAAAACTTCAATGTTGCCGTGAATCTAATAGCAAAGGAATAAATGTTTTTAAAAAATTCAGAAGCTTATTTTTCTTTTATAGGTACGCTTTGAGTTGTTGCATCAGAAATTTACAATTAAAACCATTAAAATTTATTAACTTTTTATTGGTTCAAGTTAAATCAATTTTTTAAAAGATAATGACAAATCTGCGAATTAAATTGTCATCAATTAAAATCATTCCCTTATTAGAGAAAAATGTTTGTCCAATCATATGTATAGATATCCTCACTCACACAAATACATAAAAGTACCAACCTTTTATAAACTAATATGCGATACAAATCCTAACAAAAACCGATTTTTATCGAAAACGTCGTACAACGACGTTAACGATAACGCGCGACGCCAATGGGAGTGCTTTACAAAATCCCTTAGCTATCATACTTTGAACCACAAAAGTTTCAGTGAGAGACCACAACTCAACTACACTTATTATAAACCAGTTGATCTCCAACTTTTTTTTATTTCATCTTAAAACAAAGTGATTCAATAAGATAAATCAATAAGAAGATAAATCAAAAAGAAGATAAATCAAGAAGAAAAATAAATCATGTCGTTTAGAATAGATGACATCTTAAAAAGAGAATCTTCAGAGAATCGTAAAGATATTGATAGAGAGAGTCCGCCATTTGTCCAAAAAGAAGTAGCCCCTAAAGATTTAGTACAAGAATCGTCTAAAGATATCTCAAAAAGTGTTGAACCAGCGCCGGTTTTTGGATTAACCCCAGATAGTATTTTACATCAATCTTTATTAAACAGACAATTGGGTTATTATAGAAGTGCAATGGATTACCAAAATTTGAGGCTGTTGCCGAACATGTATTGTGATAAAATGTATATGCCTTATGGGGGAAGTTATGATCCTTATATGGATAAAGGTGAGTTAGAATCATTATTTTTATAAAATTTAACGGAAATTTTTTGGAATAATTGTTTTTCAAAATGTTCGTTATTTGGGTGGGGGGGAATACAAAAATTAATGGACAATTAACTTAAGTGTACACTCCAATAAATAAATTATTAAGTGGTTTTTATCGGTAAATTTGAAGAGCACTACATCTAATATCAATTAAGAAGAATATTGTATCCGAAAAGGAAGCGCCGTTTACGTTTGTCGGCTAGATCAAAGCTTATATGAAAGCATAAAACGATGTATTACTCAGTGTTTCATTGAGATATTGACTAATATTGATTACAATCTTTTGTACACACACCTAAAAGTAATATTGGTTTTAAATTCGATTTTATTATTTCACTTTTTAACTTAATTTACCTTCGTTTAATGGAAAGTAGTCATACTTGATGATAACAACTCATTTTAACTCTGCGAAAATTGAATATAAATGGGTTTTTCTTTATTTATCAACGAGCTAATATTTACATTTTAGTGTATAGGTATCAATTATTCGTACTTTATACTTTAACAAATATTTAATAAGACGATAACATTTTTATTGGAAAAAAAATTCTACGCGTCGCTTTTTTATCTAAATGCCAAAACGACCAAACCGCACCTTATCGCTCAACTTTTAACGTTTTTAACCAGAATTGTAAATTGTTATAGTAGATCCACTTCCTAATGCGGTTACGATGTCCCCACAAATAATCACTTATAGAGTTGCTATTGTGGCTATTCTTTAGGTATTTCCATTACATAAAATAAATTGATAAGAAAAAGTTTAAAAAGTCCCCATTAAAAAATATTAATACAATAAAAAGTATCGGATTTCGAATATTAAGACGGCTAAATCCAAATGATTCTAGTTCTAGGTCTAGTGTTTTGCACTAGCACTGTCACTAAGACCTAGAACTAGAATCATTCGGGTTTAGCCGTCTTGAAAACGTACGGCTAATCATGTATAACTAATGATGTTTAAGGATAAAATAATGTTTAACTTAAAAATTAAAAACTGGGGATGAGAGTTATATTAACAAAAATTGTTCATAATAAATCATAAAAACATAATTCATAAACATTTTTCTTCTAATTATTACGCATTTTTTGCTATAAACCAGAAAATGAAAACATTTCTAAATTGACGTATTTGGATAAACATTTAGGTTATAACTCAAAAACTAGAAATGATAGAAGAAAATTTTGGGGATGAAAATTCTTTGTAATGAAGCAACAAAACGAATTCCATAAACGATTATAACCCAATTATGATAATTACCAACATAGCGGGTTTAAAATCCTAAACATTACAAATTTGACGCATTTAACGATAAAATGATGTTTAATTTAAAAATTAAAAACTCTCCAAGAAAGTTATATTAACAAAAATTGTTTATAATAATTCACAAAAACATAATCCATAAACATTTTTCTTCCAATTGTTACATATTTTTTGCTATAAACCATAAAATGAAAATATCTCTAAATTGGGGTATTTGGATAAACATTTTTGTCAAAACTCGGAAACTATAAGTGATAGAAGAAAGTGTTGCGGATGAAAATTATTTGTAATGAAGCAGCAAAACGATATCCACAAGCGATTATAACACATTTATGATAATTACCAATCTAGCGAATTTAATATCTTAAACATTACAAATTTGACGCATTTAGGATAAAATGATGTTTAATTTAAAAATTAAAAACTTGGGATGATAGCTATGTTAACAAAAATTGTTCATAATAAATCACAAAAGGATAACCCATAAATATTTTCCTTCCAATTATTACGCATTTTTTGCTATAAACCATAAAATGAAAAAATCTCTAAATTGACGTATTTGGATAAACATTTTCGGTATAACTCGAAAATTATGAATGATAGAAAAAAATGTTGCGGATGAAAATTCTTTGTAATGAAGCAACAAAATGATTTCCACAAGCGATTATAACCTAATTGTGATAATTACCAACATAGCGGGTTTGAAATCATTAACATTACAAATTTGACGCATTTAAGAATAAAATGATGTTTAATTTAAAAATTAAAAACTTGGCATGATAGTTATATTAACAAAAATTGTTCATAATAAATCAAAAAAACATAATCCATAAACATCTTTCTTCCAATTATTACATATTTTTTGCTATACACCATAAAATGAAAAGATCCCTAAATTGACGTATTTGGATAAACATTTTCGGTATAACTCGAAAACTATAAATGATAGATGAAAATGTTGCGGATAAAAATTAATTGTAATGAAGCAACAAAACGATATCCGCAAGCGATTATAACCCACTTATGATAATTACCAACATAGCGGGTTTAAAATCTTAAACATTACAAATTTGACGCATTTAGGGATAAAATGATGTTTAACTTAAAAATTAAAAACTGGAGATGAAAGTTATATTAACAAGAATTGTTCATAATAAATCACAAAAACATAATCCATAAACATTTTTCTTCCAATTATTACACATTTTTTGCTATAAACTATAAAATGAAAAAATCCCTAAATTGACGTAATTGGATAAACATTTTCGGTATAACTCGAAACTATAAATGATAAAAAAAATGTTGCTTATGAAAATTCTTTGTAATGAAGCAACAAAACGAATTCCACAAGCGATTGTAACCCAATTATGATATTTACCAACATAGCGGATTTAAAATCTTAAACATTACAAATTTGACGCATTTAAGGATGAAATGATGTTTAACTTAAAAATTAAAAACTGGGTATGATAGTTATATTAACAAAAATTGTTCATAATAAATTACAAAAACATAATCCATAAACATTTTTCTTCCAATTATTACATATTTTTTGCTATAAACCATAAAATGAAAAAATCTCTAAATTGACGTATTTGGATAAACATTTTGGGTATAATTCGAAAACTATAAATGATAGGAGATAATGTTGCGGATGAAAATTCTTTGTAATGAATCAATAAAACGAATTCCACAAGCGATTATAACCCAATTATGATAATTACCAACATAGCGGGTTTAAAATCCTAAACATTACAAATTTGACGCATTTAAGGATAAAATAATGTTTAATTTAAAAATTAAAAACTTGGCATGACAGTTATATTAACAAAAATTGTTCATAATGAATCACAAAAACATAATCCATAAATATTTTTCTTCCAATTAGTACGCATTTTTTGCTATAAACCATAAAATAAAAATATTTCTAAATTGTGGTATTTGGATAAACATTTTTGTTATAACTCGGAAACTATAAATGATAGAAGAAAATGTTGCGGATGAAAATTATTTGTAATGAAGCAACAAAACGATATCCGCAAGCGATTATAACCCAATTATGATAATTACCAACTTAGCAGATTTAAAATGTTAAACATTACAAATTTGACGCATTTAAGGATGAAATGATGTTTAATTTAAAAATTAAAAACTTGGCATGATAGTTATATTAACAAAAATTGTTCATAATAAATCAAAAAAATATAATCCATAAACATTTTTCTTCCAATTATTACGCATTATTTGCTATAAACCATAAAGTGAAAAAATCTCTAAATTGACGTATTTGGATAAACATTTTCGGTATAATTCGAAAACTATAAATGATAGAAGAGAATGTTGCGGACGAAAATTCTTTGTAATGAATCAATAAAACGAATTCCACAAGCGATTATATCCCAATTATGATAATTACCAACATAGCGGGTTTAAAATCTTAAACATTACAAATTTGACGCATTTAAGGATAAAATGATGTTTAATTTAAAAATTAAAAACTCTTGAAGGAAGTTATATTAACAAAAATTGTTTATAATAAATCACAAAAACATAATCCATAAACATTTTTCTTCCAATTGTTACGTATTTTTTGCTATAAACCATAAAATGAAAAAAATCTCTAAATTGACGTATTTGGATAAACATTTTGGATACAACTCGAAAACTATAAATGATAGAAGAAAATGTTGCGGATGAAAATTGTTTGTAAAGAAGCAACAAAACGATATCCGCAAGCGATTATAACCCAATTATGATAATTACCGACATAACGGGTTTAATATCTTAAACGTTACAAATTTGATGCATTTAAGGATGAAATGATGTTTAACTTAAAAATTAAAAACTGGAGATGAAAGTTATATTAACAAAAATTGTTCATAATAAATCACAAAATCGTAATCCATAAACATTTTCCTTCCAATTATGACGCATTTTTGCTATAAACCATATAATGAAAAATGTTATGGGTTAAACTCGAATTTTTCTAGTTCTAGGTCTAGTGTTAGTTCTAGTGTTACAATAACACTGTCATTAGAACTAACACAAGACCTAGAACTAGAATCATACGGGTTTAGCCGTCTTGAGAGACGTGTGGCTAAACCCGAATGTTTCTAGTTCTAAGTCTAGTGTTAGTTCTAATTCTGCGTTAGCACTGTCACTAAAACCTATAACTAGAATCATTCTGGTTTAGCCATCTTGACAGACGTGTGACTAAATCCGAATAATTGTAGTTCTAGGTGTAGTGTTAGTTGTAGTTTTGCACTAGCACTGTCACTAAGACCTAGAAGTAGGATCATTCGGATTTAGTTGTCTTAAGAGACGTTCATCTAAACCCAAATGTTTCTAGTTCAAAGTCTAGTATTAGTCCTAATTTTGCACCAGCGACTAGAACTAACACAAGGCCTAGAAGTAGAATCATAGCCGTCTTGAGAGACGTGAGGCTAAACCCGAATGTTTCTAGTTCTAAGTCTAGTGTTAATTCTAGTTTTGCACTAGTACTGCGAAACTTTTGATTCATTTAACGTTTTTACTGTAATAAACATTTCTTAAGTATGTGTTAAATACAAAAACAAGTTAATCCTTATTCGAGACAAATTGGTTTTTAATCTTTTCATCGTCTCGCGTTCCCGGTTTTAACCGAAACTAATAACGGCCGATATAATAATACCAATAATAATAAACTAAAGAGAGGGTTAATAATTCGGGTCGTATCGATCAAATGTAGCTTTAATATTGCAATCAATAACCGGGTGATAAGCACGTCAAATGTGGCTTAAATGGCTGATTAATCGGGCTACCTTAATCCAGGGTAAACGCCGAAAAACGGTCGCCCGCTTTTTATATTTTCAAAGGAACCGAAAAAAAAAAATAAAACCCAGTAGCAACAAAGCTACCAGGAGCCAAACCCCAAAGCTACCGGGTTTTTGGATTTTCACGGATAAGAAACCGGGTAGCTTTAGATTTAGACTTATCAAATATATGAAAAAGCTTAGGTCAAAATATGAATTTCTACTTCAACTTATTTTTTTCAATCCGTGTTATTAACGATTTATTTATTTATTTTTTTTAATTTTAATGTTACGTAATGTTAATAATCCCATTGGAACAAAAACAACATTGGCCAATAATACCACGTACGATTAAGGCGTTTGGGATTAACGTTAGAAGACATTGATTCGTCTAAAAATGTAAAGAACTTAATACCAAAAAGTCTCTAAGACCCCATAATCTATACGATGATATTTTGAAAGTGGCAGTTGAAAGTTAAGCCCTTGGTCCAGATAATGAAAGCAGATAAAATTTTATAAAAATAAGAATCATGATTTTATACTCTATACATGTATAGGATTAATCTTGGTTAATCTGTTTAATAACTTGTAGTCTATTTTAATTAAAAATAAAAATAGTTAATGCCACATAAAATAATTAAAATTAAAGATATAAATATTATATCAACAATTTCAAATGTAAAGAAAGCTGCTTTATAAGGAAAAAAATTGGGTTGGGTTTGGTTAATTCCAGTACTTGATGCAAGAATTCTAACAAAATATTCTCTAATATAATATCTAACATAATATAATATAATAAATTAAATCGATGATTTTTAAAAATTTATATCAAATGAATTCTTCATTATAAAGACTTAAAATTTGGCACACCTCAACCTGAAATGTTTCTTTATAACCTCATAAAGTTTCATTTCTGAATTCTAAACAGTTTTGGAGAAAAATACTTTTTTTAACCTTACTTTCAACAAACGTCAAATTAAATAGGTGATTTTAAAAATTCATATTAGATGAATTATTCATCATAAAGGCTTAAAATTTGGTACAGGCCAAGTTCAAATGTTTCTTTATAACCTCATAAAGTTTCATTTCTTAATTCTTAATCGTTTTGGAGGAAAACATTTTTTCTTTAACCTCACTTTAAGAAACATCAAATTAAATCCATAGTTTTTAAAAATTCATATCAAATGAATTTTTCATTATAAAGACTTAAAATTTGCTACAATACAACCTCAAACGTTTCTTTACAACCTCATAAAGTTTCATTTCTGAATTCTAAACAGTTTTGGAGAAAAATACTTTTTTTAACCTTACTTTCAACAAACGTCAAATTAAATAGATGATTTTTAAAAATTCATATCAAATGAATTATTCATCATGAAGACTTAAAAGTTGCTATATCCCAACCTCAAACGTTTCTTTATAACCTCATAAAGTTTAATTTCTGAATTCTAAACAGTTCTGGACAAAAATCCTTTTTCTAACCTTACTTTCAACAAACATTAAATTGAATACATTATTTTTAAAAATTCATACCAAATGAATTATTCATCATGAAGGCTTAAAATTTGGTACACCCCAACCTCAAACGTTTCTTTATAACCTCATAAAGTTTAATTTCTGAATTCTAAACAGAAAAATACTTTTTTAACCTTACTTTCAACAAATGTTAAATTGAATAGATTATTTTTAAAAATTCATACCAAATGAATTATTCATCAGGAAGACTTAAAATTTGGTACACCCCAACCTCAAAGGGTTCTTTGTAACCTCATAAAGTTTCATTTCTGAATCCCTAATCGTATTGGAGAAAAATATATTTTTCTTTAACTTCACTTTAAGAAACATCAAAGTAAATCGATGATTTTTAAAAATCCATATCAAATGAATTATTCATCATAAAGGCTTAAAATTTGGTACAGCCCAAGTTCAAACGTTTCTTTATAACCTCAGAAAGTTTCATTTCTTAATTCTTAATCGTTTTGGAGGAAAACATTTTTTTTTTAACCTTACTTTAAGAAACGTCAAATTAAATAGATGATTTTTAAAAATTCAAATCAAATGAATTCTTCATCATAAAGACTTAAAATTTGGTACACCCCAACTTCAAAGATTTCTTTATAACCTCATAAAGTTTCATTTCTGAATTCTAAACAGTTTTGGAGAAAAATACTTTTTTTAACCTTACTTTCAAGAAACGTCAAATTAAATAGGTGATTTTTAAAGATTCATATCAAATGAATTCTTCATCATAAAGACTTAAAATTTGGTACACCCCAACCTCAAACGTTTCTTTATAAACTCATAAAGTTTCATTTCTGAATTCCGAACAGTCTTGGAGAAAAATACTTTTTTTAACCTTACTTTCAACAAACGTCAAACTAAATATGTAGATGATTTTTAAAAATTCATATCAAATGAGTTATTCATCGTGAAGACTTAAAATTTGGTACACCCCAACCTCAAACGTTTCTTTATAACCTCATAAAGTTTAATTTCTGAATTCTAAACAGTTTTGTAGGAAAATACTTTTTTAACCTTACTTTCAACAAACGTTAAATTGAATAGATTATTTTTAAAAATTCATACCAAATGAATCATTCATCAGGAAGACTTAAAATTTGGTACACCCCAACCTCAAAGGATTCTTTGTAACCTCATAAAGTTTCATTTCTGAATTCTAAACAGTTTTGGAGAAAAATACTTTTTTTAACCTTACTTTCAACAAATGTCAAATTAAAACGATGATGTTCAAAAATTCATATCAAATGAATTATTCATTATAAGGACTTAAAAGTTGGTACATCCCAACCTCAAACGTTTCTTTATAACCTCATAAAGTTTCATTTCTGAATCCCTAATTGTTTTGGAGAAAAATATATTTTTCTTTAACTTCACTTTAAGAAACATCAAATTAAACCGATGATTTTTAAAAATCCATATCAAATGAATTATTCATCATGAAGACTTAAAAGTTGGTATATCCCAACCTCAAACGTTTCTTTATAACCTCATAAAGTTTAATTTCTGAATTCTAAACAGTTTTGTAGGAAAATACTTTTTTAACCTTACTTTCAACAAACGTTAAATTGAATAGATTATTTTTAAAAATTCATACCAAATGAATCATTCATCAGGAAGACTTAAAATTTGGTACACCCCAACCTCAAAGGATTCTTTGTAACCTCATAAAGTTTCATTTCTGAATTCTAAACAGTTTTGGAGAAAAATACTTTTTTTAACCTTACCTTCAACAAATGTCAAATTAAAACGATGATGTTCAAAAATTCATATCAAATGAATTATTCATTATAAGGACTTAAAAGTTGGTACATCCCAACCTCAAACGTTTCTTTATAACTTCATAAAGTTTCATTTCTGAATCCCTAATCGTTTTGGAGAAAAATATATTTTTCTTTAACTACACTTTAAGAAACATCAAATTAAATCGATGATTTTTAAAACTCCATATCAAATGAATTGTTTATCATAAAAGCTTAAAATTTGGTACACTCCAACCTCAAATATTTCTTTATAACCTCATAAAGTTTCATTTCTGAATTCTAAAGAGTTTTGGAGAAAAATACTTTTTTTAACCTTACTTTCAACAAACGTCACATTAAATAGATGATTTTTAAAAATTCATATCAAATGAATTATTCATCATAAAGACTTAAAATTTGGTACAACCCAACTTCAAACGTTTCTTATTAACCTCATAAAGTTTCATTTCTTAATTATTTATTGTTTTAAAGAAAAATATTCTTTTCTTTAACCTGACTTTAAGAAACATCAAATTAAACCGATGATATTTAAAAATTCATATTAAATCAAGTATTCATCATGAAGACTTAAAATTTGGTACAACCCAACCTCAAACGTTTCTTTATAACCTCATAAAGTTTCATTTCTAAATTCTAAACAGTTTTGGAGAAAAATACTTTTTTTAACCTTACTTTCAACAAACGTCAAATTAAATAGATGATTTTTAATAATTCATATCAAATGAATTATTCATCATAAAGACTTAAAATTTGGTACACCCCAACCTCAAGGGTTTCTTTCTAACATCATAAAGTTTCATTTCTTAATTCTTTATGGTTTTGGAGAAAAATATTTTTTTCTTTAACCTCACTTTAAGATACATCAAATTAAATCGATGATATTATTTAAAAATTCATATTAAATGAAGTATTCATCATGAAGACTTAAAATTTGGTACAACCCAACCTCAAACGTTTCTTTATAACTTCATAAAGTTTCATTTCTGAATTCTAAACTGTTTTGGAGAAAAATACTTTTTTTAACCTTACTTTCAACAAACGTCAAATTAAATTGGTGATTCATATCAAATGAATTCTTCATCATAAAGACTTAAAATTTGGTACAGCCCAACTTCAAATGTTTCTTATTAACCTCATAAAGTTTCATTTCTTAATTCCTTATGGTTTTGGAGATAAATATTTTTTCTTTAACCTGACTTTAAGAAACATCAAATTAAATCGATGATATTCAAAAATTCATATTAAATCAAGTATTTCATCATGAAGACTTAAAATTTGGTACAACCCAACCTCAAACGTTTCTTTATAACCTCATAAAGTTTCATTTCTTCAAGCCGCCTTGAAAGACGTGCGGCTAAACCCGATATTTTCTAGTTCTAGGTCTAGTGTTAGTTCTAGTTTATACTAGCACTATCACTAGAACCAACACAAGACCTAGAACTAGAATCATTCGGGTTTAGCCGTCTTGAGAGACGTGCGGCTAAACCCGAATGTTTCTAGTTCTCGTTCTAGTGTTAGTTCTAGTTTTACACTAGAACTATCACTGGAACCAACACAAGACCTAGAACTAGAATCATTCGGGTTTAGCCGTCTTGATGCGGCTAAACCCGAATGTTTCTAGTTCTCGGTCTAGTGTTAGTTCTAGTTTTACACTAGCACTATCACTAGAACCAACACAAGACCAAGAACTAGAATCATTCGGGTTTAGCCGTCTTGAGAGACGTGCGGCTAAACCCGAATGTTTCTAGTTCTCGGTCTAGTGTTAGTTCTAGTTTATACTAGCACTATCACTAGAACCAACACAAGACCTAGAACTAGAATCATTCGGGTTTAGCCATCTTGAGAGACGTGCGGCTAAACCCGAATGTTTCCAGTTCTCGTTCTAGTGTTAGTTCTAGTTTTACACTAGTACTATCACTAGAACTAACACAAGACCTAGAACTAGAATCATTCGGGTTTAGCCGTCTTGAGGGACGTGCGGCTAAACCCGAATGTTTCTAGTTCTCGGTCTAATGTTAGTTCTAGTTTTACACTAGAACCATCACTGGAACCAACACAAGACCTAGAACTAGAATCATTCGGGTTTAGCCGTCTTGAGAGAGGTGCGGCTAAACCCAAATGTTTCTAGTTCTCGGTCTAGTGTTAGTTCTAGTTTATACTAGCACTATCAGTAGAACCAACACAAGACTTAGAACTAGAATCATTCGGGTTTAGCCGTCTTGAGAGACGTGCGGCTAAACCCGAATGTTTCTAGTTCTCGTTCTAGTGTTAGTTCTAGTTTTACACTAGTACTATCACTAGAACTAACACAAGACCTAGAACTAGAATCATTCGGGTTTAGCCGTCTTGAGGGACGTGCGCCTAAACCCGAATGTTTCTGGTTCTCGGTCTAGTGTTAGTTCTAGTGGCAGTGGTAGGTAGCGCTAGTTAGCATAAGATATTACTATGTTGTATATCTTTATTGAACTAAAACTAGAACTAACACTAGACCTAGAAACTAGAAAAATTTTTGCTTAAAACTGACCAATAGCAACCCTTCTTTTTGGCACTTCAATTTGAAAACACTCCTTCGAATTAAAAAATAGAGAATAGGTTGCTCTAATACAACAAAATATTTTCCAAAAAGGAAAATAAAGTAACATTAATACTCTACAAATATTTGTGTTCTATTTCTACTTATGAGTGTGTCACCGAAAAACCTCAATTAATCCTATATGTGACGTTACATCGTCTACAAGATTACCAATATGTCAAACGTTAAACCCATGTGGATTAGTTCGGAACGTTTCCATACGGTATTATACATATTTCGTTATCAATAAGAAAACGAAATCGAAAATAAATTCCTCGATAATATATGGTATTAAGGAAAAAATAAACGTAACCGAGTTATTGCAACAATTTGCACGATTTTTTTCGTTTCCACCAACGAAACGGTTCATGAAATCCTTAAAAATAGGTGTGAGTGTGTTATTGAGCTTATTATTTATCGATTTAACGGGAATTAAATGGTTTGATCGATTAAATAGAGAGCATTCTGATTCATGTTGATAACAACAACTGGATATTAAATTGGATATGAAACAGGATAAATAAATAAAATAAATTTTAAAATAGGAATGGAATTTAATAAATTAACTTTAATCTATATTAAGTTGTTATTATGAAAAACAACAAGATTAATAAGTTTAATTAATTTTTTTTTAAGTGAGCGCCTTCTCAAATGTTTGTTCGAGAACTCGATTTTGGTCGATGTATCCACATCCTGTTGTTTTACCTCTTCCGTACACGCATTATTCGAAGAGGAAAGGGGGGCAAGTTCGATTTACAGCATCTCAAACGGACACTTTAGAGAAGAGGTTTAATTCTAATAAGTATTTGAGTCCTGAAGATCGGCGGGTTCTTGCGGATTCTTTAAAATTAACGGATAGACAGGTAAGAAAATTATTTTTGATTGTTAATTTGTAATTATTTCTTTTTTAATTTGTTATAGGTTAAAACTTGGTTTCAAAATCGACGGGCTAAGTGGAGGAGATGTAACAGTATCTCTTCAAATTCACAATTAGATCAAAATGATAGCGAATCTGAACCCGAAATTTGTGATGACACGCCGGAGCATGAAAAAATAGAAATAAATAATTAGGTTTAGAATAATAATTTAGTTTTTACGATAAATAATGTAGGAAATGTTTCAGTATTTTGTTGTTATCTCTTTTAAAATTAATTTATTTACCCTATTTCTTTTTATATTAAAACGCGTATTGAATTGTACATAAATAAAGAAATTATTGTAATCTTTTTATTATTTTTTCATCGAAACGGAAACTAATTATTTCCTATTTCTCTTTAATGTTTATTTCATTTTCCATTATTATTTATGGAGTAACTCGATTTGCAAACAAAAAATAACTGGAAACCCTTATGGTCGTTACGAAATAATGGTCTGAAGGCGGCAAAACGAGCTGTTTTTCACCCCCTACGCTCACCTCTTTTAGATCCTTTGTAGATGGGAGTCGGGTTTCGTTTTACTGTTCTATATAAAAACCCCGGTATAACACTAAAAGAAATTCATTTAATACTTTTCCGCCAAGTAGTAAACATTCGTTACAAAAAGAAATGGTATTATTCGGAATATTCTAAAAATTTTAAATTAAAACCTAATATTAACTTTTTTCTAGAATATATTCAGTGTGATTTTGATATTATCTTTTATTCTTTTTTATGGTTGCGATACAACTGAAGCAGATTCAGTTCCAGTTTGTATAAGGTAAGAAAAATAATTACAATAAAACTTCGATATAGTCATATAGTCAATAGTCATATTTTTCTTGATATTGACCCATCTAAGAGCAAAAGTGAAAAAGAGCAATACTGCTAAGAATAAAATTTTCTACAACTTTCGTTCTAAAAGTTTTTTTTATAACATACTCCGTTTCCCGAGTGCTACCATTAACAACTATTAAAATAACGAAATTCATCAAATTTTCATATTTTCGTATTTTTCTGGATATTGACGCATCTAATAGTAAAAGTGCAATAGAACAATATTGTTAAAAATAAAATTGGCTACAACTGTTGTTCCAAAAGTTCTTTTGTAATATGCTCCGTTGCCCAAGTGCTACCATTAACAACTAAAAATAATAATAAATTCATCTAATTTTCATATTTTCGTATGTTTCTCGATATTGACCCATCTGAGAGCAAAAGTGAAAGAGAGCAATATTGCTAAGAATAATATTTTCTACAACTTTTGTTCTAAACATTATTTTATAACATTCTTCGTTTCTCGAGTGCTACCATTAATAACTAGTAAAAACAATAAATTCATCCAATTGTCATATTCTCGTATGTTTCTCGATATTGACCCATCTGAGAGCAAAAGTGACAAAGAGCAATATTGCTAAGAATAAAATTTGCTACAACTTTTATTCTAAACGTTATTTTATAACATTCTTCGTTTCTCGAGTGCTACCATTAATAACTAGTAAAAACAATAAATTCATCCAATTGTCATATTTTCGTATGTTTCTCGATATTGACCCATCTGAGAGCAAAAGTGACAAAGAGCAATATTGCTAAGAATAAAATTTGCTACAACTTTTGTTTTAAAAGTTATTTTATAACATTCTTCGTTTCTCGAGTGCTACCATTAATAACTAGTAAAAACAATAAATTCATCCAATTGTCATATTTTCGTATGTTTCTCAATATTGACCCATCTGAGAGCAAAAGTGACAAAGAGCAATATTGCTAAGAATAAAATTTTCTACAACTTTTATTCAAAAAGTTATTTTCTAACATTCTCTGTTTCTTGAGTGCTACCATTAACAACTAGTAAAAACAATAAATTTATCCAATTGTCATATTTTCGTATGTTTCTTGATATTGACCCATCTGAGAGCAAAAGTGAAAGAGAGCAATATTGCTAAGAATGCAATTTGCTACAACTTTGGTTCTAAAAGTTATTTTATATCATTCTCAGTTTCCCGAGTGCTACCATTAACAACTAGTAAAAACAATAAATTCATCTAATTTTCATATTTTCATATGCTTCTCGATATTGACCCATCTGAGAGCAAAAGTGAAAGAGAGCAATATTGCTAAGAATAAAATTTTCCACAACTTTTATTCTAAAAGTTATTATATATCATTCTCCGTTTCCCGTGTGCTACCATTAACAACTAGTAAAAACAATAAATTCATCCAATTGTAATATTTTCGTATTTTTCTTGCTATTGACCCATCTGAGAGCAAAAGTGACAGAGAGCAATATTGCTAAGAATACAATTTTCTACAACTTTTATTCAAAAAGTTATTTTCTAACATTCTCTGTTTCTTGAGTGCTACCATTAACAACTAGTAAAAACAATAAATTTATCCAATTGTCATATTTTCGTATGTTTCTCGATATTGACCCATCTGAGAGCAAAAGTGAAAGAGAGCAATATTGCTAAGAATGCAATTTGCTACAACTTTGGTTCCAAAAGTTATTTTATATCATTCTCAGTTTCCCGAGTGCTACCATTAACAACTAGTAAAAACAATAAATTCATCTAATTTTCATATTTTCGTATGTTTCTCGATATTGACCCATCTGAGAGCAAAAGTGAAAGAGAGCAATATTGCTAAGAATAAAATTTTCTACAACTTTTATTCTAAAAGTTATTTTATAACATTCTCCGTTTCCCGTGTGCTACCATTAACAACTAGTAAAAACAATAAATTCATCCAATTGTCATATTTTCGTATGTTTCTCGATATTGACCCATCTGAGAGCAAAAGTGAAAGAGAGCAATATTGCTAAGAATAAAATTTTCCACAACTTTTATTCTAAAAGTTATTATATATCATTCTCCGTTTCCCGTGTGCTACCATTAACAACTAGTAAAAACAATAAATTCATCCAATTGTAATATTTTCGTATTTTTCTTGCTATTGACCCATCTGAGAGCAAAAGTGACAGAGAGCAATATTGCTAAGAATACAATTTTCTACAACTTTTGTTCTAAAGGTTATTTTATAACATTCTCCGTTTCCCGAGTGCTACCATTAACTACTAGTAAAATAACAAAATTCATCAAATTTTCATATTTTCGTATTTTTCTCGATATTGACGCATCTAATAGTAAAAATGTAACAGAACAATATTGTTAAGAATAAAATTTGCTACAACTTTTGTTCCAAAAGTTTTTTTGTGTTATGCTCTGTTCCCCGAGTGTTACCATTAACAACCAGTACGATAACAAAATTTATCAAATTTTTATATTTTCACATTTTTCTCGACATCTATGCTTCTGAGAGCAAAAGTTCAAGAGAGCGATATTGTTAAGAATAAAATTTGCTACAACTTTTGTTCTAAAAGTTATTTTATAACATTCTTCGTTTCCCGGGTGTTACCATTAACAACTAGTAAAAACAGTAATAACATCCAATTGTCATATTTTCGTATTTTTCTCAATATTGACCAATCTGAGAGCAAAAGTGACAAAAAGCAATATTGCTAAGAATAAAATTTGCTACAACTTTTATTCTAAACGTTATTTTATAACATTCTTCGTTTCTCGAGTGCTACCATTAACAACTAGTAAAAACAATAAATTCATCTAATTTTCATATTTTCGTATGTTTCTCGATATTGACCCATCTGAGAGCAAAAGTGAAAGAGAGCAATATTGCTAAGAATAAAATTTTCTACAACTTTTATTCTAAAAGTTATTTTATAACATTCTCCGTTTCCCGTGTGCTACCATTAACAACTAGTAAAAACAATAAATTCATCCAATTGTCATATTTTCGTATGTTTCTCGATATTGACCCATCTGAGAGCAAAAGTGAAAGAGAGCAATATTGCTAAGAATAAAATTTTCTACAACTTTTGTTCTAAAAGTTATTTTATATCATTCTCCGTTTCCCGAGTGCTACCATTACCATCTAGTAAAAACAACAAATTCATCCAATTGTCATATTTTCGTATTTTTCTCGCTATTGACCCATCTGAGAGCAAAAGTGAAAGAGAGCAATATTGCTAAGAATAAAATTTTCTACAACTTTTGTTCTAAAATTTATTTTATATCATTCTCCGTTTCCCGTATGCTACCATTAACAACTAGTAAAAACAATAAATTCATCCAATTGTCATATTTTCGTATGTTTCTCGATATTGATAAATCTGAGAGCAAAAGTGAAAGAGAGCAATATTGCTAAGAATAAAATTTTCTACAACTTTTATTCAAAAAGTTATTTTCTAACATTCTCTGTTTCTTGAGTGCTACCATTAACAACTAGTAAAAACAATAAATTTATCCAATTGTCATATTTTCGTATGTTTCTCGATATTGACCCATCTGAGAGCAAAAGTGAAAGAGAGCAATATTGCTAAGATTAAAATTTTCTACAACTTTCATTCTAAAAGTTATTTTATAACATTATCCGTTTCCCAAGTGTTATCATTAACTAGTAAAAAAAAATTCATCCAATTGTTATATTTTCGTATTTTTCTCGCTATTGACTCATCTGAGAGCAAAAGTGACAGAGAGCAATATTGCTAAGAATGCAATTTCCCACAACTTTGGTTCTAAAAGTTATTTTATATCATTCTCCGTTTCCCGAGTGCTACCATTAACAACTAGTAAAAACAATAAATTCATCTAATTATCATATTTTCGTATGTTTCTCGATATTGACCCATCTGAGAGCAAAAGTGAAACAGAGCAATATTGCTAAGAATAAAATTTTCTACAACTTTTATTCTAAAAGTTATTTTATAACGTTCTCCGTTTCTCGAGTGTTACCATTAACCAGTAAAAAAAATAAATTCATCCAATTGTTATATTTTCGTATTTTTCTCGCTATTGACCCATCTGAGAGCAAAAGTGACACAGAGCAATATTGCTAAGAATACAATTTGCTACAACTTTTGTTTTAAAAGTTATTTTATATCATTCTCCGTTTCCCGAGTACTACCATTAACAACTAGTAAAAACAATAAATTCATCCAATTGTCATATTTTCGTATTTTTCTCACTATTGACCCATCTGAGAGCAAAAGGGACACAGAGCAATATTGCTAAGAATACAATTTGCTACAACTTTTATTCTAAAAGTTATTTTATAACATTCTCCGGTTCCCGAATATTACCATTAACTAGTAAAAAATACTAAATTCATCCAATTGTCATATTTTCATATTTTTCTCGCTATTGACCCATCTGAGAGCAAAAGTGACAGAGAACAATATTGTTAAGAATAAAATTTGCTACAACTTTTGTTCCAAAAGTTTTTTTGTGTTATGCTCTGTTCCCCGAGTGTTACCATTAACAACCAGTAAGATAACAAAATTTATCAAATTTTTATATTTTCACATTTTTCTCGACATCTATGCTTCTGAGAGCAAAAGTTCAAGAGAGCGATATTGTTAAGAATAAAATTTGCTACAACTTCAGTTCCAAAAGTTTTTTTGTAATATGCTCCGTTTCCCGAGTGTTACCACTAACAACTAACAATAACAATAAATTCACCCAATTTTCATATTTTCGTATGTTTCTCGATATTGACCCATCTGAGAACAAAAGTGAATGAGACCAATATTGCTAAGAATAAAATTTGCAACAACTTTTGTTCTAAAAGTTTTTTTATAACATGCTTCGTTTCCCGAGTCCTACACCATTAACATCTAGTAAAATAACGAAATTCATCAAATTTTCATATTTTCGGATCTTTCTCGATATAGTATAGCAAAAGTGCAAGAGTACAATATTGTTAAGAATAAAATTGGCTACAACTTTTGTTCCAAACGTTTTTTTTAATAATCTCTGTTCCCCGAGTGTTACTATTAACAACCAGTAAAATAACAAAATTCATTAAATCTTTATATTTTCACATTTTCCTCGATATCTATGCTTCTGAGAGCAAAAGTTCAAAAGAGCAATATTGTTAAGAATAAAATTTTCTACAACTTTTGTTGTAAAAGTTTGTTTGTAACATGCTCCAAATCCCGAGTGTTTCCATTAACTAGCACTGTCATTAGATCACTCCCTTCCCGGTGTTAATCCGTTATATCAAGGTTTTACTGTATTATTAAATAAATTAATCCATGGTAACTAACAAAATTCAAAAATTCATAAATAGTCTGTCACTCAACTTTCAAATAAAAATAAAAAACAATTCTTAAAAAAAAAATTGTTAAAAAATAATTTCTTATGAAGACAGAAATAGAAACAAAAACGGAGAGTAAGTTAAGAGCCGACGCTCCGATCTTCGTTCCATTAAAAACCATTCCAAATACAATAATTAACAACAATAACAATAATAGTAATAATAATTTTGTGGTTGGTACATTGCAACATTCAACCCATCATGAAAACGAAGCACAATGTTCAAGGTATTCAAGAAAATCGGTGTGGAGAATTGAAGAAAATGCTAGCTCTCCTCGACCTATTTTGGGTTCGAAAAATCATCTGCCACGACCGATTTTGGGTCGAAAAGAAAACATCCAACCTGCGGCCGAAGAAGATTTTATGGGAAAACAATTTAAGTCGATTTATCGGAGAATGTTGAGGATGAAAATTTCCGATGACGGAAGGAAGAGTAATAATAAAAACGAGTCGAAAAATAAGAATAAAAGTTAAATTTTGAGTTAATAAAAAATGAAAATATAAATAAAAAAAATTGGAAAATCACCGAAAAATACTTATAAAAAAAATGTGAAATATGTTCTTTTAATTTAAAAGAGGCTAAAATGTTATTTTGAGTGAAATATTTTTTTTTCGAAGTTTTATGGATTTATTTTGTTATAAAATATAAGTTGGATTTGAAATTTGAAAAAATATTTTTTGTGTTAATTTTTTTTGTAGGAATTGCGTACAATGTAAACAAATGCTAGGAGTTTACTTTCAAGGAAGAGCTTGTGGAGATTCTTGCGTTGTTAGTAATGGAAGAGAGGTGCCGGATTGTAATAATCCGAGAACTTTGGGAGTTTTTTTAAAAAGATTTCTGTAAATTAAATATTAGTTAGAAAAGGAAATTATAAAACATAAATTGTTAAAAAAAATATAAAAATAATTTACTATTTATAAAGAAAATAAATAAATTTTAATCAAACAAATTTTACTTACAATTAGTGAAAAGAAATTTATCTAACCCTCTTTTAGTGCTCTATGCATGATAGCAATATCATCAAAAATTATATGTACATTCTTTGACGGACATTCATTTTAGCAATGAGAGAAAAAAGGGAAAAAGTGTCTGATACATTATTTTCAAGCTAAAGGTACGCACATTATTTTATTTTAATAAATTATTGCTCCAAATTTATTGGTTTATCACGAAAAAAATTGTTAAGTTGATTAAATTTTGCTTAAAAACAGGAAATTTTAAAAAAATCTTGATATAAAATTTACGATATCTCACGAATAGATATGGCTACAATCATGTATGATATATTATATTCAAGCTAAAAGTCTGTACTATATTTTATTTTAATAAATTATTCTTCTAAATTTATTGGTTTAACATGAAAAGAATTGTTAAGCTAATTAAATTTTGGTTAAAAACAAGAAATTTTCAAAAAATCCTCGTGATATAAAATTTACGATATCTCACGAATAGATATGGCTAGAATCATGTATGACACATTATTGTCAAGCTAAACATTTGTACTTTATTTTATTTTAATAAACTATTGTTCCAAATTTATTGGTTTGACACAAATAAATTCCTTTGTTGATTAAACTTTAGTTAAAATCAAAAAATCGTCGTGATATAAAATTTACGATATCTTACAAATAGATATGACTACAATCATATATGTAATATTATTTTCAAGCTAAAAGTCTACACTTTAGTTCCCAAATTGATTAAATTTTAGTTAAAATCAAAAAACCTGGTGATATAAAATTTACAATATCTCATGAATAAATATAGCCAGAATCATGTACGATACATTATTTTCAAGCTAAAAGTCTGTACTTTATTTTATTTTAATAAATTATTGTTCAAAATTTATTGGTTTATCACAAAAAAAATCTTAAGTTGGTTAAATTTTGGTACAAAATAAGAAATTTTCAAAAAATCCCCGTGACGTAAAATTTACGATATCTCACGAATAGATATGGCTACAATCATGTATGATATATTATATTCAAGCTAAAAGTCTGTACTACATTTTAATTTAATAAATTATTGTTCTAAGTTTATTGGTTTAACACGAAAAGAATTGTTAAGTTGATTCAATTTTGGTTAAAAAAAAGAAATTTTCAAAAAAACCTGGTGATATAAAATTTACGATATCTCACGAATAGATATGGCTAGAATCGTATGTGATATATTATTTTCAAACTAAAGGTACGCACTTTATTTTATTTTAATAAATTTTTGTTCCAAATTTTTTATTTGCTTTAACATGAAATAAATTCCTAAGTTGATTAATTTTTAGTTAAAATCAAAAAATCCTCGTGATATAAAATTTACGACATCTCACGAATAGATATGGCCAGAATCATGTACGATATATTATTTTCAAGCTAAAAGTCTGTATTTTATTTTATTTTAATAAATTATTGTTCCAAATTTATCACGAAAAAAAATCTTAAGTTGATTAAATTTTGGCTAAAAACAAATTTCCGAAAAACCTGGTGATATAAAAATTACGATATCTCACGAATAGATATAGCTTGAATTATGTACGACACATTATTTTCAAGCTAAAGATCTGTACTTTATTTTATTTTAATACATTATTGTTCCAAATTTATTGCTTTAACACGAAATAAATTCCTAAGTTGATTAAATTTTAGTTAAAATCAAAAAATCCTAGTGATATAATATTTACGACATCTCACGAATAGATATGGCTAGAATCATGTACGATACATTATTTTCAAGCTAAAAGTCTGTACTTTATTTTATTTTAATAAATTATTGTTCCAAATTTATCACGAAAAAAATTCTTAAGTTGATTAAATTTTGGCTAAAAACAAATTTTCAAAAAACCTGGTGATATAAAAATTACGATATCTCACGAATAGATATAGCTTGAATTATGTATGATACATTATTTTCAAGCTAAAAGTCTGTATTTTATTTTATTTTAATAAATTATTGTTCCAAATTTATCACGAAAAAAATTCTTAAGTTGATTAAATTTTGGCTAAAAACAAATTTTCAAAAAACCTGGTGATATAAAAATTACGATATCTCACGAATAGATATAGCTTGAATTATGTATGATACATTATTTTCAAGCTAAAGGTCTGTACTTTATTTTATTTTAATAAATTATTGTTCCAAATTTATCACGAAAAAAATTCTTAAGTTGATTAAATTTTGGCTAAAAACAAATTTTCAAAAAACCTGGTGATATAAAAATTATGATATCTCAGGAATAGATATAGCTTGAACTATGTATGATACATTATTTTCAAGCTAAAGGTCTGTACTTTATTTTATTTTAATAAATTATTGTTTCAAATTTATTGCTTTAACACGAAATAAATTCCGAAGTTGATTAAATTTTAGTCAAAGTCAAAAAATCCTTGTGATATAAAATTTACAACATCTCACGAATAGATATATCTAGAACCATGTACGATACATTATTTTCAAGCTAAAAGTCTGTACTTTATTTTATTTTAATAAATAATTGTTCCAAATTGATCACGAAAAAAATTCTTAAGTTGATTAAATTTTGGCTAAAAACAAATTTTCAAAAAACCTGGTGATATAAAAATTATGATATCTCACGAATAGATATAGCTTGAATTATGTATGATACATTATTTTCAAGCTAAAGGTATGTACTTTATTTTATTTTAATAAATTATTGTTCTAAATTTATTGGTTTATCATGAAAAAAAATTTAATGTTTATTAATTTTTATTTTCGTCGTTGTAGAAAAAGCTTTTACTATTTTAATAATACTTTCGATTACAATAACTTACAATAAACTAAAAATCACAGAACAAAGATAACTAATAGTTTTAAGTACACATTTTTAAATAAATAATTGTTATGCAACATTTGTTTTATTTAATAATCAATATTGTTGTTATCTATTTTATTTAGAAATGGTTCAATTGAACCGATATCTTCACAATCCGGGATAAAATTTCCTTTGAACTTGATGCACATCTTCGCACAGGTTTCTCCATTAAAATAACGACCATACATTCTCTTACATTGTGCACAATTTTTTACACAAATTCCTTAAAAATAAAGATAGAAAAAAGTTATTATTACAAGAATAAAGTTTATTGACACTTATTTTTATGAATGAAGGTCGGTTGCACAAGAAATATATTCAAGAAACGTTTTGTACTTCCCAGAAACAAAGTAATCGAAATTGACCTTCCGGATTAAAAATAAAGAAATCGAAAAAAATAAACAATTAAGTTCATTACAAGCATATTAATGAGTTTTAATTGCTTCATTTTGAAACAACAAAAATTATTTCACGACCAAAATGTAAAATTTTAACGTAAAAACTTATTAAAGTGTTAAAGAAACTCATATTTTTTTAAAAAAGAAGTAGGTTAAAAGAAAAAGTAAAAGTCTTCTTATGATATTTCAAGAGTTTTAGGTTATATAATAAAGAATTTCTTAATAATTGAAAAATGAAGGTGTATTAAATGAGAACTCACCCAATGTGTTCGAATAAACTGAATCAAAACTGATTAAAACCAAGAAGAATAATCCAAAAATAATCTTGTTTGACGCCATTTCTACAAATTAAAAGTAAGAAAATGTTAAAAAAACTCTTCTTTTAATTTTTTTGAAATAAATCTTTATTTTTGTAATTTTTTTGATGTTTTATCTTTTGTATGCAGGGCCGTACTGAGAGTCCAAACCGTGTCCGGCCTGACTTTTCAACGAACCAATAAACAAAGCAAAAAACATTAGAAGTCCACCCGGTTTTACCTTCACATAGGAAGTCAAGAAGTTTTCCCACTACAAAATCACAACGACGTCGGTTCTTTTCCTCTTTCTATTCCTTTTTAATTTTTTTTATTTTCAAAAATTAAAATTACTTATAAATCAAGGTCTGCAAAACCCGGATCTGCAGACCACGGAAATCCGTGTCTCAATCTCTCAACGAGAAATTGAGAAGAAAAAATATGAAAAATCCAAAATTGAAGCTTTAATCTTCATTAAAAAAACAATTTAACATCCATTATCTTGTAGAAAATTAAAAATCCTTTAAAACAAACCCAAACACGCCTAGTTTATCTTAAATATTAACGAAGATACGATTAAAAAATATAACCGGAAGTTGATAACCGGAAGTAATCATATCTCCCGTATTTTTAAAGATAAACAATCGTGTTTGGGTTCATTTTAAAGGATTTTAATTGTAGATCATAAATATTGCAACTTTGTTACAAATACATTCTTAAAAGGTCAAATTAATAATTAATATTTACCTTATAGCTTTTTTATTCAACAAAGTACTTAAATTAATATCAAAGACTGTTCGCAAAGTCAAATTTAAACAAACTAAATATAATTTAAGGAAGATAAAGCTAAATTTCCTCATCTTAAAACTATTAAATCTTTTTTTCATCCTTTTGGTTAACGACTTTGTTAAAACTACTAAGAAATCGTTTTTCTGGTTCGAATTTGCGTCAAAATCTTAATAACTGAGATAAAATCCTGGGTCAACTAAATTGCAAATAATAAAACCGCGAAGTGAACGCAAAGCAATTTTTGTCTTTCTTTTCATTAACATTTAAATCGTGTTAAACACGTTTTGGATCGGGCAGGGTCATTGCCAATGCGAAGTTATCGCTTTCCGATATTATCGAAATGAATGAATCGAAAACTACATATTATCTATTTACAACTATTAGTTTAGAAAAGAATCTCACCTCTTAATGTCAGAATAAATATTTAATGTTTTTATCGGTAACAACTTAAAGAAAAGTTCTTGTTGGAGACTGATTTGTTATCTGAGGACAACGCCTTTATATACCCCTTTCCTTTTAGGGTGAATCTATGGGGTGTCTTTGAAAGGATTGAAATAAACAAGATCTTAAAGGAAATGGTAAAATTCGATTAACTCCCTAATTTCATTTATTTCATTCATTCTTTTAAAGATAATTAATAATTATTTTGTAATATAACTCCTTCTGATTGAATTAACAATTTATTTGATATTTATTAATTTAAAATTCAAATTTTAAACAGCGCCATCTATTGTTATTAATTTCCTTTTGAAGTAATTTATAATCCAACCCAATATTTAATTTAAAACTAAATTTATTGATGGTAATTGATTATAATATTAATATCCTAAATTAAATTAAAATGATTTAAATTTTAGTTCGCCTCAAAAAATAATTAAATTAGTACCATCTCTCGTTGAAACCATCAATTAATTAATCTCACCAAATCAAAAATATTTTTAAAATGTAACAATTTATTCTTTAATTTACTCAATAATTTATTCAAATATATTTAACAATAAAAAAATCATTTTATATCATAAAATAATAACAAAATATTAAAATTAATTAAAAAAAAATAGCATCCATCTGGCGAACAAAATCGAAACCTTAATTGACATATCTGACGTAAAGTAACCAAACACAACACTCCAATTTTTCATTATCATGTTAGAATTTTACGAAAGGTATTAAGTAATCACTAAAATCTAACCCAAGCGAATAAAGAAGCTACAAAAATGGTAAGAAATCGCCACGAAATCATCTTTATTTATTTTTTTGTCGAAAATTTTCTTTAAGTTTCCTCCCGTACTAAAACATAACCTCAATTTCAATTTTTTCGTTCCTTTAGGATGTTTTCTTAATGATCCGAAGAAAAAAGCTCACCATATTCACGGACGCCAAGGACACAACGACTGTATTAGAACTGAAACGTATCATTGAAGGTAATCATTAATATTAAGACAATTTTTTTAATGTGAGGTTATGTCACTTTTACATTTTTTTAAAGGCATTTTAAAGGTTGCTACAAAAAATCAACAACTTTATAATAAAGATAATGTTGTAATGGAGGATGATAAGATGTTACAAGAGTACGGGTTAACTTCAACGACTGCAAAAGCTCAGAGTCCGGCTACGATTGGTTTGGCGGTTCGCGATGATGATGGACCTTACGAGCATTTGGAATTGACGCCATATTCAGCCCCACCTGATCTACCAGATGTGATGAAATCCCAGGAGAGTAACGGACAGGAACAATCTGCTTAAAAAATTGATGAAAACGTAAAAGAGATTTAAAAATAAGCAGCACTTTGCTCGCATATTCTACCATGACGTTAATTTATTTAGTTTTTTTTTTGTTTTAGGTAAAATCTTTCACTTTTCAATACTTCCCCTTTTAAAGATGTAGAATAAACACTACATTTTTGTTTTGTTTAATTTTAATATTGCTTATAATCATAAATCTAATTATAAAAAATATCCCAAATTAGCTGGATGCTAAAATCATAATGATAATTAAAATAAAAGGAAATAATAATTAATAAAGTTTTTCTGTGTAAAAGTTAGTTAGATGTTAAAATATGAAAGGGGCCTTTAGTTTTGTGCCGCCGAACGCAATTAAATAAAACGGCAAATTTAGCTGTAGACACATGACATTTCAAAACTAAACTAAAAACTTACCATAATTGATTCATTTAACAAAAGAGGATCCTATTGATTTTAGATTTGATGTCTTGATAATGAACAAAGTTACTAATGTAAACTAAAAAAATGCTGTTTTCTTTTTTAATTAAAAAAAATGTAAGATGATGATAGTTTAAGCGCCATTATTATTTTTGTTTATGATTCCATCTACTCTTGTATGCATTATCGATTATTATCAGGTTTTTATTAAACCTCCAGATGGTTTTATTATGTAAAAAATAAGTCAAGGGATAGCTTTTTTTTTTAAGTTTAAGACCATCTTTATTATTGTTTTTTGTGTCTTAAATAAAATACTTTTCGTACAAACTTTTGTAATGTAGTGATAAACCCCTCATAAATAACTTTTTTTGTAGCTCATTTAGATTCTGTAGATAACCATATTGTCCCAAACATCTCAGTATTGTCCTGCGTACTCCTTAGTATCCTCTAAGACATAATGAACATGTTATTCAGCGCTAGATTGTTGTATATTTTTATTGAACTACCACCTAGATCTATAAACATTTTGGTTTAGCCCTCTTAAGAGACGCACAGCTAAACCCGAATGTTTCTAGGTTTAATATTAGTTCTAGCGACAGTGCAAGTATAAAACTAGAATATACAATAGCCATCTTTAGAGACGTGCGACTAAACCCAAATGATTCTAGCTCTAGGTATTGTGTTAGTTCTACACAGGGGCGAACCAGCAGTACTATGTGCAAGATATTTGGTGGAGCCTAGGGTTTTTGTCTTATACCTATTACCATATCATTCCATGTATGTGTGTTAAATAAGAAAACCAAGAAATATTCTATAATTCTTCTAAAATCAATTTAAAAATTTAATTTGAACACCTGTATCTCCAAAACAAAGTGTTTGCCGACCTATATTTATATGAAGTTGTTGTGTTAATTTTAAAAGCTCTATCGACTGTTAAAGTCCTGCTACAAAAACCTGAAACACCTGTATATAGGATGTTTCTAAATTGATACGAAAGATTTCAAGGGGTGATTTTTCAACGAAAACTAAGGGCTGTTTTTCATATAGCTTTTTGTTCAAAACCCCTTCTCATCCAAGTTATAGCCCTGTAAAGTTAGGGGAAAAAATTGTTTTTATTTAACCCTTTGTGTCCCGACGGTACTTTAAAATACTGGTAGTTTTAAACACTCATTTTAAACTATAGTCTTCTATTCGGCGCATTTAGAGCTGTCGATACTTTCTACTATACAAGAAAGAATCTGTATAAAAAAGGACGCAATCCGCACTGTAGGGTTTTTTATGTATATTTAAACTATACAGGGTGATTCACATAAGAACCGACACACAACAGGGACATGTAGAGGACAATAAATTAAGACGATTTAACACAACTTATCTCTATACTAAGTTGTACTCCTGAGAAGTTATAGGCCTTCAAAGTTGGGTCTTAAATTTTTAAAACATTGTATATCTTCCTAATACATAAAGTTAGAAAAACCAAATTTGGTATACGTTATGAGTGTACCGAGGGTATTAATTGATAGCAAGTTGAGACCAATTGAGGCATTTGAAAGGGTTTGCGGGTGATGGTGCCCTACATTTTGACAGATTTTTTTAACCTTTTGGTGGATTTAACACATTATTACCTGATTTCATGTGGAATTTAATTCTAAAACTTTTTCTACTCTTATTATTTTTTAAAAAACATTGTCGTTTTCATAAAAAACTCAAATAACTAGACACGAATTTCGTTAATGCTACTTAAAATCATCGAAAATTCAGTAGTCGGCTGTGAAATTGTACGTCAAACTTGACAAATAGGTTATAAAATCTTGTCGTCAAATAACTTTATAACCTATTTGTCAAGTTTGACGTACAATTTCATAGCCGACTACTGAATTTTCGATGATTTTAAGCAACATTACGAAATACGTGGGTTTAGTTATTTAAGTTTTCTATGAAAACGACAAAGTTTTTTAAAAAATAATAAGAGTAAGAAAAGTTTTAGAATTAAATTCCACATGAAATGAAGTAGTGATGTATTAAATCCGCCAAAAGATTAAAAAAATCTGTCAAAATTTAGGGTACCATCACCTTTAAACAACCCTTTGAAATGCTTCAATTGAGTTCAATTTGCTACCCATTAATACCCTTGGTACACTCATAACGTATACCAAATTTGGTTTTTCTAGCTTAATGTATTACGAAGATATTGAACTTTTTAAAAATTGAAGAGCCCACTTTGAAGGCCTATAATTCCTCAGGTGTACAACTTAGTATAGAGGTAAGTTACGTTAAATCATCTTAATTTATTGTCCTCTACATATCCCTGCTCTGTGTCGGTTCTTATGTGAATCACCCTGTATATATCCAGATGTAGGGTTAGAAGTTTAGTGAAAAGTGGTGAATTTTGTTGTTCAAAAAGGTATCTCTTTAATAAATGGTTATTAGGTGTGATTATTACAGAGCATTGAGCTTTAATTTAGAATAAGTCTCATTCCTTATTTTCAATAAACACGGCTTCCAGGAATTTTTAAATTAGCATCTTTTTTGACACTTTTAGGTTATACGAAAATGTAAGTTTTGTTTCAAAATTTTTTTGTCAATATTTTTCCAATCCAACTCAATAATTATACATCATTTTAAAGAAAAAGCTTTCAACTTTAATGTAGAATAAGTCGCATTCCTTAATTTCAATAAACACGGCTTCCAGGAATTTTTAAATTAGCATCTTTTTTGACACTTTTAGGTTATACGAAAATGTAAGTTTTATTTCAAAATTTTTTTTCTTAATATTTTTCCAATCCAACCCATCAATTATTATACATCATTTTAAAGAGAAAGCTTTGAGCTTTAATTTAAAATAAGTTTCATTCTTTAATTTTAATAAATACGACTTCCAGGAATTTTTAAATTAGCATCTTTTTTGACACTTTTAGGTTATACGAAAATGTAAGTTTTATTTCAAAATTTTTTTTCTTAATATTTTTCCAATCCCACCCATCAATTATTATACATCATTTTAAAAAGAAAGCTTTGAGCTTTAATTTAAAATAAGTCTCATTCCTTAATTTCAATAAATACGGCTTCCAGCAATTTTTAAATTAGCTTTTTTTTAACACTTTTAGGTTACACGAAAATGTAAGTTTTGTTTCAACCTAATTTTTTTTTTCATTGATTCATTTATTTGTTCTTCTATTTGTTATTTTTGGTAAATAAATGATAGTGAACTAAAAGATTATCAAAGTTAATTGTAAAAATAAATTAAACGAAAAACTGTTAAAATATCATGTCCTAATAAAAATATAACCGATTTCCGGCATTTCCCGGCAAATTCCCTTTCTGGTTCCCCTTCTGTACAAGATACTATGATACAGCAAATGACGATCTATTAGACAGCATTTGAAGAGTAATCGTGCCAATTTGGAGCTTTTTTGAATAAACGTTTTTCGTTGGTTATATTGGCGTATAATATTCTTGTATATTTGTGTCTATTCTTCTTCTATTCTGATTCTGTGTTCAAATTGTATAATATTCCAGTTGTGACCCGATATATACAGTGTCCCGAAACTCAACGTCAAGCGGGTACCGCACGAAAGCCAACCCATACCTGTTTTGGTGGAAATAAGAAAATAATACCCATGTCTCTTAGTTAAGTGATAATAGACATATTTTTGAAAATGTTAAAAATTGTTCCTGTAGATCATATCTTTAAGTAGGTACCTACTACGGCCAGAAATGTTTGCGATTTAATAATGATTTTTTTAATAATGATAAAACAACAAAACTTGGTAGTTTTGCGGAAAAAATGTTAGCTTGATTGAGTTAAGATTGAAAAAACTTATCTCTATTAAGTTTGACACACCATTTCTAAAAAAGCAGTACTGAAGCACCCATGGTAAGTAATTTTAAAAGATGACATTACAAAATTTGCCGTTTTTCTTCTCATAAAAAATATTATTGCCTGTTTTCTTTTTGTAAAATAGCACGTTGTTTAAAAAAACCATACTTTCGTATGCTATTTGTATTTCCTACACAAATCCTCAATATCTACAAAGAAATATAGTTTCAACAAGTTGGTAAAAAAAATAGACAACAATTTAACGCATAGTAACAATTAAAACTAGAACTAACGCGCGTCTGAAGACGCACTGCTAAACCCAAAGCTTTCTAGTTCTAGGTCTAGTGTTAGTTCTAGTTTTAGTGCAATAAAAGTATACAACATAGTGATATTTAGCAACATCATGTTTGGACTCATGTTAATGGTTTTTTTTTAATAAAGAATACATCATAAAAGAACACCATGAAGTTGTCCATTTGTCTATTATATGATAACTAACTTCAGATTTAAAATATCAACCTCGATTTTGACATATTTGTAATCTTCATTAAATATCCTTTAAAATGAGTACAAACACGACATATTTATCTTCAATATTAATGAAGTTATGGTCAACTTCCGATTAGAAATGTCAACGTCAATTTTGACATATTTGTAATTGTGAAAAATCCTTTGAAATGCATCTTCAGACTTTTTTAAATTCTTGTTTCAGACGCCGGGCTAAACCTAAAACTTTCTAGTTCTTGGTCTAGTGTTAGTTCTAGTTTTAATTGTTATTTAACCCTAAATTCTTGTACAAAAAAATTTTTTGGGTTAATCCACTTACCTTGCTTATAATTTCATCCATTTACCCATTTTGAATTAAATACAACCTTTAAATCCAATTAATTATGTGTTTTTCACTAAAAAATCTTAAATTCAACGTCAATTTTGACAAGCAACTGTAATATTTGGATCTTAATCACCATGGTAACCGAGTCAAGTTGGATAATCTTAAAATAATAAAATTTTATTCCGACTTTTTTATCAATCCTAACCTAATTTTTATTAATTTTAAAACAATTCGAATTCTTTACGATTATCTCGCATTCATAACAAATTCGTTACTTGTAGTTAATTCAAATCGATTCTAATTAAGAGAAATAAATTAAAAGTATCTTTCTTTGATTTAATCCACTTACCTTGTTTATAATTCCCTAGATAAACCAATTTTGAGTTAAATACAGCCTTTTAAACCAATTAAATAAGACTTTTTCCTTAAAAAAACTTAAATTCAATTTGACAAGCACCTGCAATATTTGGATCTTAATCACCATGGTAACCGAGTCAAGTTGGATAACCTAAAAATAATAAAATTTTAATTTTAATAAAATTTAACCCTTAATATTTTAATATTTTTTTTATTCTATTCATAAGTGAAATACACTGTATAAATAAAAACATAGAAATGTCAATTCTTCCAATGACGTCACAGCAAGGCTTTTGTGGGGGGTAGGTTCATAATGAGTTGGATAACCTTAGTGTTTACTCAAAGGACCTTGGATGCAATGGAACAGAAATAAAACGGGTGTTGCATAAATTAAACAAATACTTTTCAAAGGATTGTTTATTTTAATATTTAATTTTTTTACAAACTAATTCACACATCAAAAATGAAAAAAGAAACTATTCTTATATCCGGACTTATACAAAAATATCGCGTTTATGAACTATGCCATTATTAATTTTATACTTTATTATTACAATTAGGAAAAAAGAAACTTATAAAATAACTTTTCATAATTTTACTTCGGCATAAAAAAAAAAATTCATTGAACCTAAACTTAAACAGACGGTTCTCAACTTTATCTTTGTAAACATCAATGGTAACGATCTCTCCTATGTTTGTACTCTTTATCCCGACTATTATGTCTATGAGATCTTTCACGGTTACGCTCCTCATTGCTATTTCTTTCTCTTCTAGGTGACCTATCCCGGTAATCTCTATGTTTGTGATCATGTTCTCTACCAGTTCTCCGATCATCACGATTTCTTTCTCGATTCCTTTCCCTATCATCCCTATAACCTCTATCTTTATCCCTTTCTTCTCTTTTTTCTTCTTTCCAATCACGATCTGATCTTTGCCAATCACTTCTTTGTTCTCTCTCTCTCATTGGCATAGCTTGTGGTGGTTGTTGTTGTTGTTGTTGAACGGGATATTTGTCCTATTACAAAATAAAAATTAGTTCAAAAAATTAAAAAAAAAAACATTTTTCAAAAATTACTTTCAAAAATTTTTGTATTTTTTGTTCTATTGGTACTGGAATTCTCGGAAACAACGACCCGTACCAATTCAATTCAACCAAAAATTGTCTCAACATCGTCCCAATTCTCATATTTTGACCTCCACCGGCTTTTACATCCAGCTCCTAAAACGCTCAAATACACAATTTAAAACTCTTTTTAAAAAGATCTAAAAAACAATGGGGGCCGAAAAAAACCTATTTAAATGAATTAATCAGTCTTCACTCTACCTGATCACGGTACGCACCTCTTCATCTTCGAGGTACGGTCCGTACCAATCGAGTAGGTGCGCCGGGGGCAACACATGCCTCACATACATGAACCCCAAAGCCCTTATGTATGGCGAATCACAATGCGTTATCAATCCATTTAATTGTTTTCGAGTTAATTTTAAGGTGAATAATTTGTAAAGTAAGCAGTAAGCTGTGGAAACAATTCCTCCGGCTCCAACGCCTCGGACACCTCCGCACATCCCAGTTTGACCTGATGTACGCCGCGAACCTTTTTCCCATGGTTCTAAATGGGTTACTTTATAATATATTTCATCAACGACTTCATGGTAAGTTTTTAATTCGTATAAATTTACTAGAAATAGAAAAAAAATTAGATTTAGGTTATGTTTCAAAAAGGGCGTCTCTTTATAGCGCCATCTATATTTTTTGAATGATACTATATACTTACAAAAGCATTTAAAAAAATACAATGCAATTTATTTATTATCAATTTAAGCAATAATTAAGCATTATATAAAATAAAGTTCTGAAGAAAACGTATTTAAACTCACCTTTGAAATAATGACTGCTTTGTATGTTAGTGAGAATTAAGGGGTTTAAATTCATAGTCCGTTCGTTGCCCCACAATTGTAATACATTGCTCTGTTTAGAACTCGGTTTAGAAACGTATTCTAAAACGAAAAGATAGGATTAAAATGGGTTATAAAATGTTGCGTGAATTGAACATTGTTTTGACATGAACAGACACGAATTTGGTGGTATTTACGCAACAGTTCGATCGATTACCTTCATCATTTTCGTAAGATTGGGAATCCATGATGTTTTGTCTTCAGAAAACGTGGTTTTAGTGTTATTTTTGAAGAAAAAAATGACAGTTTTTAATGAGCAAAAACCTGAACAATCAGCCATTAAAAGCAACAACTTGAAGTTAGTCGCAATAATTTTTTTTTTATTGAAATTATGAAAAATAGAATTTTTTAATTAACATTTTTCTAAAATTAGATTTATTCCTTAAAAAAGTTATTGAAAATATTGATATAATTAATAAACCAAGTTGAAAAAAAATTTTTTGTTCCATAATAAAGCTGACTAGTTGCGCCATCTATAATTGCATTGTTTAAACTTTTTTTGTTACAGTTAAATTAAAAATTATTTAATTGACAAATTTTATGAAATTAATGTTGTTATTTAAAAAGTTATTTAATCGCATTAAAATTTATTAAAATATTTTTTTAATTTGTACTTCAAATTGCGCCATCTATCATAAAGTGTCAAAATCATGTGAATAAACAACCTAACCTTCAAATCTTTAATTACTTAATTTTAGCTTGATATTTATTTATTAATTATTTAATTCAGTTTTTTATTATTACTTCCTTGCTACGAGAAATCTTAAATTATCGAAAAAGTAAGTTTTATCTCATTTTAGTTTAAATAAGTTAATATCGTTTCGCTTTGAAAATCATAACCTTACTTTTTATTTTACATAAAGATGAGTACACCAACGGAAGAATTGAACCCGGAAGAAAAACCAGTCTTTAAATTAACATCCTTTCAAATGTCCGCAAAAGTGGGTAACAAGAAGAGAATGTGGAAATCCTTAAAACAAGTTATTTCATCGGAAAGGAGTTTGCCTTGGCCGGAAGATTACGTCCATTACAGTTCTATAAACGCACCACCTTCATTTACGCCCGCAGAGAAATTTTCGGACCTCTCCGGACTACCTGCACCTTATACAGACCCTCAAACTAGATTAAGATTTGCCAACAAAGAAGAATATGCTACTATTGTTTGTTTGCCCATGGATATAACAGCTGGATATTTATCTTTAAGAGGAGCTAGTAGTATTGTAGGATAAAAATATTTTTTTAACAATATAATTAATTTTTATTAATGATAAAAATAGCTAATAAATAATGAAACCTTTTGAAATTCACATCCTTAACTTAAATTAAATAAACAAATCTTCAAGCCCCATCTCTTAAAAAGACAGCCGTATGTGTGTTATTATTTGTTTAAGAGGCGGCGTGTTAAAAACAGGATGTAGTAAGTGTCCAAAATTCGTGATCTCGCATGAATGCCTCGAGTTAGCATTTATACGTCTCGGTTTCTTTGTCTTTTGATTGGCGTTGTACACCGGGGACCCAGTTGACACCTGGACCTTATGGATGTAAATGTATTCTTTTGACCACGTCCCGTCGGAAGCAAAAAAGTTTTAAATAAAATTAATTGAAACCGTGCTTGAAATCGGTCATTTAAAAGCTTCATATAAATCACTTTACGAGAATGAGAACGATTTAAAAATTTTAATTTATGTTTTATGGGGGGTTTAGTTGAGTTTTACGGCTGTAAAATTGATTGATATGGGTTATTAGTTAAAGTTACGAGTTTCGAAAGTTTTTTTATTTTTTTCTTAGAAATATGAGTTAAAAGTGGTGTTCTTTCTAACAATTTTATGGTGGACAATATCATTTAGAGATTAACCAAACTGAGTTAAAAAGAATTTTAGTCCATATAAACCAAGTCTGATCACCACAGCACTCAATTTTATTTAAAATTAATTGTTTCCGTAAATTTGTATTTAGTACAAGAAATCCATCTTGAGCTGCATCTCGTCGAACGCTGGGAAAGGTCCAATCACTAGCTATAAAGTAAAGAGCACTGCCTGGAGAGTCTTCGTTCAGCAATGTTGATAAATATGAATATAACATTCATGACCATAGATGAGCTAAACTAGTGGACGCTGTTAATATCGATGATATATGCCCTCAATTGAGTATAGACAAAGGATAAGATGTTTTTTTGTCCAGACAAGCTATATGTCTCTGACACCACTAATAAGAACATAAACTAAGGCAGACAAAAGGCAAAGACTGACCATAACGTTAAGCATCAATGAGGCAAGCGGAAGAATTACAACTTGGAAAGTTGTTGTTCCACGCAAGGAGCAACAGACTGGATGTAAGCAGCAATATTCAATTTTAATAATTGTTATAGTTTGGGTGCAAGAGTAATTTCTTATATAACGTTAAGCATCAATGAGGCAGGTGAAACCTTGGAAAGTTCTTTTTTCCACGCAAGGAACAACAGGTTGGATGTTACCAATGATTAAAATAAGCCCAACATGGTAAGCAGCAATATTAAATTTTAATAATTGTTATAATATCAATTATTTATTTACTTATTGCAGTACGATTTCATTAATGAAGAGTTCCAGGTTCTGTTTAGCAGATGAAATGTTTTAGACCATTTTTTAAGGTAAGCTTTAAATATTTGATGATACAAATGTCAATTTTAAATCTGCTATGTGGTTTTAACATTTAATCCTGCCTTTGAAAATCGGTTAAATGAACGGATTTGTCCAATTAATACACAAAGTTTTCAACATTGATTGATTCGCGTTTAAAATTTTGATAAAATTGTTGATTTCGATTATAATCAAAAAAAGTAATATTTTTTTTCAACGATACCAAAGAATTTGAAAAGATTTATGATATAAAATATCAGATAAAGTAACCTAACGTATAATAATAATAGTAGCATTGCAGTGGTAATATATTATTAATGTAATTTATTGTGTGACAACTAAAGAAAACTTGTTTGGGTGTTTTCGTTATTATTCTATGATAGCACGCAGTCGTAGACAACTTGGCTCTGGAGGCAGAGCAGTACAGAGAGTAGTTTTGCCCCACCAATATCACAAGACGTGTGCGCCTTCCCGAAAAACCAGTTCTTTGCGAACGCGTCCCTCCGCAGAGAGAGCTTTAGTCGAGCTTTGGAGCTTGTACGGGTCGGTTTGCGTGCGCCCCTTAGCTTTTTTTCGGCGGAAAACATCGCGTTTGTACCGCGGCGCCGTTTTCTGTACGTTTCGCTATTTTCGGACAAATTCTATTCTTATTAATAGTGCGCCAATTTTGAACTCAAAATACAAAAAAAAAATTCGTTTAAATATTTCCGGGAAAACTACAAGTTTTTTTTTTAAATCCTCCAAATTTATTTCTCGACTAAAATTATTTTAAATATTAAAAATGTTTAACTTTATCACGTGATTAAAAATTGTTTTCTTTTTTTGTGTGGATATTTGGAAAAGTTTTGGCAAAAGTTTGTTATTTTGATAATAAAACTTGGTGAAGGATGTTTGTTGTCAAGAATCTTAAATAAAGGTAAATCCGATAATTATCATAAATTTCATGCGTCGTTTTTTGTATGTTATCTGAAAAAGCTTCGAAAATCCGTTCGCCTAAGCTTCGTTTTTTCAATCGATTTTGTGCGCCCGCATCAAAATATTAATTTCACCTCTGCAACGTTCACGAAACTCGTAAACAAACGTACGTGCAAAATTCGTTGTGTAAATAAACGTATGGGGTAACGAGTTTTTGTCGAAATATGAACTTTCAACATTATAATGGACAGATTTTTATTTACTTTTATTATTTTTTATTACTAAGCACTTTATTGTTTAAAAATTATACTCCGCATTGTTGTAAATTAACCACTTTATTTATTATTTTATTTTCAGTAAAAGCCTCTATGTTTTTTATTTAAAACATTTCATCAATTTTCCAAATTTAAAACCTTTTTCGAAACAATTCCTAAACTTGACGTACAATATCAAATGATATTTACCCAATTTAATTTGTAGAAATTAAGGTTGACTTAAACGTAACTTAATTAAGGTTGGATTTGATATGATCTTGCCTTTGATGGTCATATTTTCCTGTTACCCGGGATACCCATTGCAAAATAAGGCAACCAATAACTAGGAAGAAAGATCTAGATGCGTTAAGTAATACGAAATAGTTTTATTTGAACCACATTTTCAGATGACCAATACAGCTTGTTACATTAAAACCAAGCTTGGTTTCGCTCTTTAAAGAGAAAGAACCAATTATTTTTGTCCATCAAAGGTTAATTTTCTTAAATTTTTATCTTATTTTGTCTTCTAATCTTGAAGAATCATGAAAGACTTTGGCATCAGCAATAAGATATTTACATTTTAAGTTGTTAATCTGTGTTTGAACTAGATAACAAACCTCAAAGTTACTATTTTCCAAAATCTTCAAAAACTGCTTTGAATCATATTTACATGTGATCTGCAAATTTAATTACCATTAATTTTAGTGATATGTTTCTGTAATGACGTAAATAGCTTTAATAATAATGAAATCATCATGGTTAGGGTGACATGGAGTTGCATCTCCTTCATAGATTCCAAAATTGTGCCATTTCAGATTCCACATGCACCAGAGATTCATATTAGCTGCTCAGAAATTGCGATAGTTTTAAATGACTTCCAATAATGAACGATCTATGTGCAGCTGCTCCGTGTATTAAATTTATACATTTTAGAATATTTTAAGAATGATATCAAGCGAACAACACCAAATCCCTCTGGTTTTGGTGATGACTCTTTTCAAAGTAGTTGAAAACTTGTGGATCGTCACTTACAAACAATACCTTAATAGCAATTTCTGCCTGATTCGCAATCTAATTATTTTTATTTAGTTGAGTTGTCAAAAATTTCCAGAAAAATATAATTGATTTGCCAAATTTTTATTTATTTAGGATATTACCAATGATAATTTTGTTGAATTTTCAAAATTAATAACTTATTAGTAACACTTTATCTGTTCGGTTATTATTTGAAGAGTTTCTTAATATAAACCCCGTTTATTCCTTATTCCTTATATTGTTCATCTTCCAATATCTAGTCCCCCCACATCTAAGAATACCCTTAGGCGCTCCCTTATCCATGCATCGAGTCCATAATGCACCCTAAACCTTCAAGAAAGTACCAGAGTTATTTGCTTGGGCCAAAGACCCATCAACGGAGCCAGATTTCCATTCGGCCCTTTGTTGTTTCCTGCCCTCCGGGTGTGTACTTTCACTGTGTGGAAGTCGCCCCACTTGCTCTTCTGCGACGAGGACCCTTTTCCTTCAGACATCCTTCGGTAGTTTTATCTTATTTGGACAGGAAAGTCTTTTTTTATAAAGAGAAAATCGCAAAACGATCTTTCTCTTTTCATACTTTTTCATTTCTTTATTTAGTTTTTATTTATTTTAGTGTATATATGTTGCATTTAAGAATTTTTGTTATTAAGAGAAAAAGATTTCGTTTCGATTAGTTGAAACAGAGAGCGAGAAAATGGTTAACGTTTCTAAGAACGTTTCGTATGCAAATGCTCCCGGAGTTCTTCGTACTCTTCGTACTATATGTAACGGGGCCTCACTCGAACGCGAAACT
The DNA here is from genome assembly GCF_036711975.1 of Onthophagus taurus. NCBI lineage: Eukaryota > Metazoa > Arthropoda > Insecta > Coleoptera > Scarabaeidae > Onthophagus > Onthophagus taurus. Next base: position 2,345,277 of record NC_091968.1, on the reverse strand, counting down.
ATCGCACTCTGATGACAGAATCTCTCTCTCTCTCTATGCCACTGTGAAATGAACCAGCGATAAAGCAGTTTTGCCTCGTTAGTAGAGATAACGCGGCGTCACAATCGCTGGATCGAGTGTTGAGCCCCCCTTAAGGCCGCCACGGTTGTTAATTAATTGATTGATTGATTGATTAGCAAGCCGAGTGTATGTGGTCGTTTTTGGGAGGGCTATAATCTCCTAAACCATAAACTCCAACCTATAACAGCGAATCTACGTCAAGTGGCACAAGAAAATCTTTAAAAAAATCGCAATTTTTTCAAAGAATTACCCTTGAAATAGTGGTTATTTCTTTGTATTTTACCTCGACTTGATTAATGGTATTGTTGGGTTAATTTGGAAAGGATTGTTTTGGGAACTGCTGGAAATGATTGGTTCGCTCAATTTGAAACAAAGATTAATTAACGATTGTGATGTTATTAAGACGGGATCGTGTCTTGAAATCAAATTAAGGCCATATTATTTTTAGTTTTTGTTAAAAATATCAGTTTTTTGATCCTTAATTATTCCTTAATCTATATTAAATTTGTTTTCAAATAAGTTGAATATATTGTTTTACAAATATATATTTTTGATAACCAGTAATCATTTTGATTATTTGGTTCAATATTTGTACCTATAATGCATTTTTTGTGTGCCAGGAAAAATTTCTACAAATTTATTTCTCTCCAGGAAATGTCAGGCAATGATGGATCAATGGATCTTAAGAGTAACCTAGAAAAGCTTATTCTTTGTCGTTTGGTGATGAGTCAGATTTAAGGTATATAGGTGAAGATATGCTAAATATTGATATTTATTCCAGTGAAAGTGATTCAGATGACAACAAACCTTTATCTGTACTTCAAGCAAAAATTAAAAAAAAATTAACTACAATTAGCTAGCCACTGATGTGGGGTAAAACGGAAAGATTTGATTAGCCTTAACCTTTTGGCGAAATCAGCGGCGTTCGTGACGAAATAGATCATAGAGTTTTTCAAACAAACTTATATGCCGAGCAAGAACAAATGCGTACTGGAAAACATTATAGTGGTGCGAAGTGCGAAGAAATAAATACATGTTTAGGAATAAATTTAGTTATGGGGATCAAGCATTTACCAAGTTACAAAGATTCTTATGGTGCAAAAAAGATTTGGTTGGCTTTTAGGACACATGCATATCAATGATAACTCTGATAGTGATTCAGAATATTTTGATCGTCTTTATAAACTTCGGCCGTTGTTAGATCACTTAGAAAAAGCTTTTAAGTATTGTCTTTTAACAAGTGAAGTATTAGCCTTGGACGAGTCGATGATCACATTTAAAGGTAGAAGTGTGCTAAAACAGTATATTCCAGGTGATCCATGTTGCAAGTATAGAATAATTTTAAACAGAAAAATTTTACTTCAAAACTTGCTTTTATTAAATATGCTCAGTACATGTTTGGATAGAAATCTCTCATCTTCAGCTGAATCTAATATAAAGATTGGATACAATATTAATATACATTACTAAACAATTTTAAAAAATAAAAAAACTTACGTCATAATTAACTATATAAAACCTATGTACAAAGTGAAAAAATTCATAATACTAATCGATTAACTACAAAAAACGAATTAAAATCGATTACGAATAAAAAACTTATTAAAATATTAAAAACTTACTAAAAATAGAAGAAAAGCGAAAAATAATTTGAGAAAAAATTGCAAGATGAATGGCGGACGAAAAGAAGAGACACGACTGACGACAATCAAGGTTACGAAAAAGAGACAAAGACCAAAGTTGCAAGAGAGAGGAGGAGAAATTTCAAAAAGAAATGCACTCACAAGAAGAGAAAAGAAAAATCATGACGATAAAAATCGGGAATTAATGAAACATAAAAAGGGGTTTATATTGTATTTGAATTTGATCATTAAGCAAGTTTACATTTTTAGATTCATGTTTCAGAATTTCTAAAGTTTCAAGAAGATCAAGTCTGTAACTTTTATCACATTTATGTATTAATGAAATATTGTCATAATTAATTCTATGTCCGGTTTCTTTAGTATGTTGAATATAGTTATATTAGTATGTTGAATTTTTTCTCAAATTATTTTTCGTTTTTCCTCTATTTTTAGTAAGTTTTTAATATTTTAATAAGTTTTTTATTCGTAATCGATTTTAATTCGTTTTTTTGTAGTTATGAGGTATTATGAATTGTTTAACTTTCTACATAGGTTTTATATGTATAGTTAATTATGACGCAAGTTTTTTTATTTTTTAAAATTGTTTAGTAGTGTATATTAATATTGTATCCAATCTTTATATTAGATTCAGCTGAAGATGAGAGGTTTCTCTCGAAACGTGTACTGAGCATATTTAATAAAAACATATGCCTAAGAAATCCATAAAAAGGGATTACAAAGTATGGATGCTTAGTGATGAGTCGGGATACTGTTTGAAATTCGACATTTATGTTGGAAAATCCCTGGATCAACTTATGGGACAGAGTCTAGGTTCTCCACCTTCAACCATAAAATATTTTTTGATAATTCTTTTAACAGTGTGGAACTAACGCAAAATTTAAAGCAACCTGAGATATATGCAGTTGTAACAGTGAATGTGTCTCGAAAGTATTTACTTAATTTTCAAACGGACAAGCAGCTTCAAAGAGATGAATTCGACTGGTACACAAGTGATACAAAACTATTTGCAGTAAAATGGAAAGATAAAAGGTACATACACCTTTTATCAAATTATCACAATCCTGAAGATTGCACGAAACTTAATAGAAGAGGAAAAAATGGAAATATATTCTAAATATTGTGCCCAAAAGTGCTAACTGATTATAATGCCAACATGAACAGTGTCGATAAATTCGATCAACTTTTAGCTAGCTACAAAATAGATCGTCAAAGCAACTACTTCCTAGATGCTTCTATGGTAAATGTATATTGCCTATTTAAAACAATGAATCTGCCTAATAGATTAACGGCAAAAGATTTCAGGAGGGTGGTTCTAGCCGGTCTTGTTGGCCCAATTTTAGTACCTAATTCCAAAAGGACTAGGAAATCAGAACCAAAAATACAAATTAAGAAATCATAGCCGTTTGTACCAGTGATTAAATTTTGTTGCGCATCAGCCTAAGAGTGGAACAAGAAGAAGGTGTGGTGTATGTAGCATCAAGGCAAATCCAGTGCGCATCCACTGGCTATGTAGTACTTGTCAAATACCCCTTTGTTTATTAAATTTACTTTAAAATGATTGATCATTGTATCTCAATTCGTTCTTGAGATACGAATTTTTTAATAGCTTTGCTCGTTGGGTCTTCCCTACTCTGCACGACATGGCACTAATATGACGTCATAGTGCAATTAAGTGTAAGTAAGTGCAAGGTTAGAAAAGTGTGGTCGCAACGAACAAGTTTTTATCAAGAAAGTGTGCAATATTTGAAATGGACGTACAGGAGATTGTCAGCGAAATAGTTGTCATTTCTTCGATTAACTCCTGCCTTTGTTTAAATTGTCTTTCCTCATTTTCCTTTTTAAATTTAAACATTTCTTCTTGCAATTGTCTTAATTTACTTAATTCTCCAGCTGTGGTGCGATCCCGATTTCTGTTCTGGGATGGAGTTTGTAGTTCTTAAATCATCATTTGGTCAGTTAAGTTGATTCGGCTTTGATTTTCGGCTTCAGGAACCGAAACGTTCGAAGGTCCTGCAATTGGTTCATCTTCTATGCATTTTTCTATTGCACAATCTGGCTTTCGCTTTTTTCCCATATCATCGATACCATCGGATTGTCGAGCTCCCCAAGGTACAAATGGGTTGGGTTGCATAGAGTGACGCTTTGCTAAAATATCCTCTAATTCCCGTTGGTATGGACAGGATCTTCTACCTCTTCCAGTTTTCTTTGATGTTAAGAGTTTGTTTTTATAGCCTCTTTCAAGACTCTTCCACTTGTTCTCTACTTGGAGAGGAGATGCAATGTCCCCTTACGCCTTTATTTTATTGCTTATCAAATTCCATATTTTCTTTAAAGTTTTTACTTTTCGTTCTTCAACTAAACTTTTTTTTTTTCTTTATAGAGATGCGGCAATAATTTTGTTTTCGCATCATCCCAATCCATTTTTTCATTTTCTTTATTATTTCTTCATCATTATTTCTTAATCAATAATAATTGTACGCCCTTCTTCAAAACTATAACATTCTTGTCCATTTTTTACTGCCTCTACTGTCATTGATACACTGTGTTCTCTAATACAACAAATATTAATTATTATAAGGTTTTATTTCTTAATATTTAATATTAATAATAATAGTATAGCTACTTACCTACAACAATCAAATAACAATAATCTTCATTTATTATAAAACACGCCCCAAATATTCCGCCATTTTAGTTACACTGAATTACACTGCACTTGTTGCACCTAACCGAAAGCAGGTTCAACAAAATTTGCACTAACTTGCACTGACTCCACGAAATTGTACTGTCTATGGCCCAACGAACAGTATGAGTGCAACTGCGCTAAACTACACTATCCCTAACGAACACACAACATCTGCACTAAACTGCTTAGTGCAAGTAGTGCAGTCCCAACGAACAAAGTTTGATGGTGAGCTAATAGATCACCCTGTATATACGTTCTAGTGTTTTGAATTAAATTGCCGATAATTTCTGCTTATATCATAGTCACGATTCTTTGGTAGCGTTGATGGTATCCATTTTTTGCACAATACCTTAACAGTTTGTCTAAATATGCCATAACATATTTACAAGCTTTTTTGGTATTTGGCAGAGTGGTGTATGTGATTAAGGAAGGTTTTAAGAGATATTTCTTTCTGCATCTTTACACTCTTGATAATTGTTGAACAGTTTTTTGGATACTCATAATTTTTTGTTTGTTTCAGATTACCTAAAACAAGATAATTTAGAAAATCCCGCGTAAATAGCCTTATAACTGTCCACCACCACCTCGGTTAGTGGAGTTTAACGACGCGGCGTTTGGAGGCGTCAGAGGGGCGCGTTGCCGCCGCCGCGACGAACTCCACCTCCTTCGTCGTCGCCGTCGTGCCGAACGCGCGCGGCTTCCTGGTGCGCGAGTACAGGGCGACAGGGGCGGCAGGAATGCGAGCCACGGCCGCCTACGCGGCCCTAGCCCTCTTTGTCCTGGTGTGTCTTTGGGCCACCTCGGCTGAACCGGGTCGCGACGTCATCAACGGTGCGGTCGCAGCTATTGCAAACGCCCCCGGATCATCATTATCATCATCAGGTCCGCGATGTCCAAGACTTTGCGGCTGCGCTGGCACCGCCGTTGATTGTTCTCATCGTGGACTTACCCAAGTACCAAGAAATATTCCATCGGATACTGAAAAATTGTAAGTAGAAATTTTAATTTCTAATTTGAGATTCGCTTAATATTCCGGTGACGTAACCGTTTAAAAGGGATTGTAAAAACCTTACGTAAATGATTTAAAGGGGAAAACAAATGGATTTTAACGACATCCGTTCGGGGAGCTAATTAAATTTGGAAACAAATCCGTGACGTGCCGCTTTCAAAACTTCTTCGTTGTGTGTGCGGAGTAATGATTAAAACAAATACGAGGTCCAGGTGCGGTTATTTTTTACTTTAAGCTTTTTAAACTGGTGAAAATTTAAAAATAACTAAAATTTTGCTTTAATTAAACAATATTTAAACATCTCCTATTTCTTTTTCTTTCTTCTTCACTTTCGTAGGAAATTCTATCCGAAAACTGGAGACGTTAAATCACCGTCAGTTAATACAGAAAAGGTATTACGTTGCTTGAAAACCCATCTTCCTACGATTTCACGTAGCCCGGGACTCATCTCGGCGTCCTTTCTCGAGTTTTCTCTCTGAAACGCCGAGAGCCATCCGTCAAAATCAACCTCTGACCCCCGTCCGTTCCTCCTCAACAGGTGTACCGCTTCGGGCGTGTACTCCGCGTTTCGTCACAATTATTAACGCGGCGTCGGCGCACATTCGACTAAAACTCTTCTGTGTTTCTTCCACCACATTTCTTGAAGGTGTTACTTTCTCGTGTCCGATGATGCTGAAACGACCATTAGAGCGGCGTTTCTCAATCGGGAGGTTTTCGGTATCGTGTTGTATCGGTTTACTTCCGCAATAACAATACTTAAAACCTTTTATGGATGATGTAGTCATCGTGTATAGGTTACGTTAGATAATGTTCCATTAGGGTATTGAATTGGTAATGATGTACGATTTATTGCCTTTGTTTGATAATCTAGAAACTTACAATATCTCTCTATATAGTAGTTTTTAACCTATTTTAGTATAACCGTGTAAACAAGGATTTGAAGAACAGAAACTATGTTTTATTCTACGGGAAATCCTCAAAGATTAAATAAAATAAACCGTTACACGTACGTAGTTGGCCGAGTTTAAAGACAACCAAATCTCTATTCCATCGTTTCGACAAACCAAACACAGCTGCTTTTCAGCAAACGTGTGTTTTGCGGAAAACGTACGACCACCTTTCAACTTCCAAGTAGTATTGATAAATATTTATCGAGCAGTAACCGTACTGTTACACATCGATACGTGCATAAAGGCGTAACACATCAGGAAAACTTTTGTACACTTGCAAAAATAAAATTTAGCCAACATAGAGTCTCGGGTTCCTACGCAAAGCATAAAGGAGCTATTCACCTCCCCAATTCACAACTTAGCGCCTCCAAAAATAAACAAATCCATCGCGGAATAATACGATTACGTTTAACAGTTTATTTGTTTTGTGCACGGCGATTTCATCAATGAAGTTATTTAAAAAGTTATCGTGCGCAAATATATTTTGATAATAAAAGTATATATTCATATTTTTGTGAGTTAAAATCTCTATTTTTTTAGTATTTTGTGTTTCCATATCTGTAACAAATCCTAATTGTAGACCTTCGATCACAACCAATTTAAACTACAATATGTCTTAGCCAAACAAGATATTAATTTCTATTAATTCAAGCAATTTTGATTACTAACTTTTTAATGGCCTAAGTTATATCACCTCGACCTAAGCCATAAGCGACCTCAACTACTTTCTTATCAATTGAATTATTGTAGCGTATTATTGTAAGTCATTTATGTTCTAAATTAGCACTTCTGTTTTACTCGGCCGTGGTTACCAATGTCATTCGGGTTTAGCCATCTTTAGAGACGTGCGGCTAAACCCAAATGATTCTAGTTCTAGGTATAGTGTTAGTTCTACATAGTAACAGTGTTAGTGTAAAACTGGAACTAACATTAGACCCAAAACTAGAAACATTCGGGTTTAGCCGTGCGTCTCACAAGACGGCTAAAGCCGAATGATTCTAGTTTTTGGTCTAGTCCGTCTCGCCTCATCTCATCCCTCCAACGCATCCTCTTAATGTTTTCTAATTTTTAACATTCCACACTTTTTAACGTCGCCATTTTTCATCTTTTATCTTCATTTTGTGTATCTATCAGATAACAAAATGTTTTATTCTTATCCGATTTCCAGTCTACACCTATTATAGCTTCATTGACTTTGTCGCTGCTGATGGGTTAACTCGAAACTAGTACGACTTTATATAAATAAATGCAAGTTAGTAGTTTTTACATGGTTTTTATTTGATTATTAATCTTGCAACATGGATAACTTTTTCAAAAATGCTAATGGTCTAGCGCTGCATAACAATTAATACTGGCTGCTTCAGACGAATGGCTAAACCCGAAACTTTCTAGTTCTAGGTATAGTGCTAGTTCTAGTTTTAGTTCAATAAAAATATGCATAGTGATATTTTATACTAACTAACGCTACCTACCACCTACCAGCCGTCTTAAGATAGGTACGGCTAAACGGAATGATTCTAGTTTTAGGTCTGGTGTTAGTTCTCATCACAAATTATCTTAAAATTGGCTATATGTCTTCAACTCATGAGATTATAGAGCCTCAGCCGCAAGCGAACTCTTCTATTAACTCTTAATCAATTCACATTGTTATCACTCTTTATAGCTCAGACAATTCTATTGAAGTGAAATTTGATGTACAATATGTCTTAGCCAAACAAGATATTAATTTCTATTAATTCAAGCGATTTTGATTACTAACTTTTTAATGGATAGCCTAAGTTATATCACTTCGACCTAAGCCATAAGCGACCTCAACTACTTTTTCATCAATTGAATTCATCGGCTAATAACTCATTTATGTTCTAGATTGTAGCACTTCGGTTTCATTCGGCCGTGATTACCAATGTCATTCGAGTTTAGCCATCTTTAGAGACATGCGGCTAAACCCAAATGATTCTAGTTCTAGATATAGTGTTAGTTCTACATAGTAACAGTGTTAGTGTAAAACTGGAACTAACATTAGACCCAGAACTAGAAACATTCGGGTTTAGCCGTTCGTCTCATAAGACGGCTAAAGCCGAATGATTCTAGTTTTTGGTCTAGTGTTAGTTCTACTTATCGTCCAATAAAAATATACCACAATCTAACACTGAATAACAATTAAAACTAGAACTAACCGTCTTTAGAGACGCACGGCTAAACCCGCATGGTTCTAGTTCTAGGTATAGTGTTAGTTATAGTTTTACACTTCTACTGTAACTGGAACTAACATTAGACCTAGAACTGAATCAATATAGTGATATTTTATGCTAACTAGTGCTACCTACTACCTTAACAAATGTTTTCAACAGTTCATTTTCCCTAATGAGCTGAAAATTGCGAGAATATCTGCCATATACAAGAAAGGTGATGTAAATAATCCTAATAATTTTTGGCCAATAGCTATCTTACCAATAATGTCAAAACTTTTTGAGCATCAGTTGAAATCGCGTCTTCTTGACTATTTGTACAAGAGGAGAGATGGTGGAGATGCTTTCAGTAAGCATCAACATGGCTATGTAAGGAAATCCTCCACAACTACAGCTCTAATTGATCTACATGAGCAAATCATTGATGGTTTTAATGAGTCAAAAAAAATTTCGGCCCTAATGTTGGATCTTACAAAGGCATTGCATTGTGTCAATCACAAGATACTGTTAGAGAAACTGGAATATTATGGCATCAGACACCCTACGATAACAGTGTTTCAATCGTACCTAGAAAATCGAAGAGAGGTGGTCCAAGTTGGTAATTTTATTATAGATCGACCATAAGAAGGGTGGAAATCGGTGTACCGCAGGGATCCATCTTGGGTCCAATTTTATTTCTTTTATATATGAACGATCTTCCGGAAACTCTGAATATGTGTAACGATAATGTATGCAAATGACACAACATTGATAAATATATCTAGTACAGTTGAAGAGCTACACGAAAATGAAGGTCTCATCAAAAGGTTGCATCAGATTGATTTAAAACGAACAAACTTAAGCTGAACGAAAATAAGACACAAAAAATTGATTTTAGTACTAAAACAAATAATAACGTCTCGGCAGTTAAGTTACTGTGGCTGCAGTTTGAAAACTCTTTGAAATAGAATCTACAAGTGGACGTAATAGGAAAGAAACTTAGCTCAGTAGTTTACCAACTTAGAACACTTATAAGCCTAACAGATTTGCAAACAGTGATGGTGGTATATTACTCGAATTTCCAGAGTGTGATGTCATAATATATAGCATTCTGTTTTGGGAAAGTTCACCAGGAGCCGAGCGTATACCCTTAATTCAGAAAAAAAGCAGTAAGAACGCTATTCAAAACTAATCAACTAGAAAGTTGTAGGCCAGTTATAAAAGTTATAAAATCAAAAATAATGTCCGTTTACTCGTTGTACATTTATAAATGTTTGATGTTCGTAAAAGAAAATTTGAATGGTGTATTATGCCAAGAGGAGTTACATAACTACAGTACGAGAAATCAAAAATTGTTACAAATCCCTTACCATAGGCTGTTGACATGCCAACAATTTATTTACTACCAAGGAATAAGATTTTATAATAAATTGCGGGACGACATAAAATCCCCTTCACGAAAACAATTTAAACATGTCCTAAAATTACATTTTAGCAGCAACCCGTGCTATTCCATACATGAATTTACATATACGCCGTACATTTTGTAATTGTCATTTATTGAAATTGTAAACATACTCATTATTATTATTATTATTATTATTACCACCTTCTAGGCTAAACCAGTCGTCTTAAGACAGGTACGGCTAAACGGAATAATTCTAGTTCTAGGTCTGGTGTTAGTTCTAATCACAAATTATCTTAAAATTGGCTACATGTCTTCAATTCATGAGATTATAGGGCCTCGGCCGCAAGCGACCTCGGCTATTAACTCTTTAGCAGTTTATAATGTAATGCCTCGGCCGCAAGCAACCTCGGTTTGTACCTCATTAATGTTGTAGATTGTAGTGCCGCGACCACAAACTATCTTGACTACATAGCTTCAACTTATGAAATTATAGAGCCTCGGACGCAAGCGACCTCGGCACTAACTCCTAAACAGTTCACATTATTATCACTCTTTATAGCTCAGACTGTTTCTATTGAAGCGAAATTTGATGTAATTTAAATTTTTTTGTTTAAATATATTAATTTACTTCGTTTAATTCTATATTTAACCAACACACTTTACATTATTGATTACGTTGGTAATCGTAATATTTTCTGTTTACGATTAAATTTATGATAATGTATCAAAAAAAAAAAAAGTAATAACACTTTGAGAATTCAAGGATTTCGATGGTTATCGAAATAAATAACTTTACGAGAAATAGCCCAAAGGAAAACTGACGAGGTCAACCGCATTGTTACGTGTTTCGAAGTAACAAATGGAGGTATATCTTCAATAAACCTCGTAGCTTAAAGCTTAGAACAGCGATTTTCTTTGTTTCCTTTAAAACCATGCAGTTTCACACCTACCACACCAACAAACTTTACATCGATTTGCGAAAGTAAATTTACCAGTCTACTCTGAACAACTTCAAAAGGTGATAATCGGTAAGGAAAATGCGTTCGTCGGTAATCGTTTGAGTTCACGCGCGAAGAGTTAAAGAGTTTAAGTGGTCTAGTACTACCTCAAGAAGGCGAAGGAGTTAAGAAGTTAATGTTGGGTTGTTGACTCTTGGCGTGGTACAGTAATAATAATAAAATAAAAGAGGCAAAGAAATAATTTTCGTGTCCGGGCAGACCCCAAAAAGTTTATTAATGGACCCTCTCGGCGAATTGATGAGAGGGGAGAAGAAAACAACGAGCTGTTCGGGCAAAAACTAATTACCGAAGCTGTCACCAGCAGTTCTGCGACAAAATTGTAATAAACCTATGGCAAAAGCCCGATGGCCAACGTACCGCGGGCGATGAAATATTGTAAAGTGCCGAAGTTTGGGGAGGAGAACTCAAAAACTCTTCGAAAGCTTGTGAAAAGTTTCAACTATGATGGAAAAATTGTTTTCAACTTTTTTGTGTCTTCTAAAGAAAAATAACCATACATTTTTACTTCTTATTACACAAAAATTAATTAAAAGTATAAGAATCTTTTTATTTCCAATAATTCTTATTTATTTAATTTATTTTTATACCGACCAGTTTGAAAAGTTCACCGTGTACCAAAAACTTATTACGCCCAGTTCGAGATAACCATCTGGATCCGGGATATCTTTAAACCAAAGGCGCTCGGTTCTCTCTCTTTCTCGAGAGATACCATCTGGAAGAAGTTTCGCGACATGCATCTTTGCTGCGTGCTCGAGGTATACACTGCATAACTCGGGTTCTCTTTACTGTATATATATATATATATATATAGAGGAGGAAATGTACCATTACGACACGATTTCCGAGATTTTGCGACAGCTTCAGCCTAACAGATGCAAATGCAACCATCAGATAAGATCTTGAAGTTAAATTGCCGTAATGGTAACTCTAAAGGGAACGTAAATAAATTCACGCCTTTTCAAATATCTCTAAATTCTATCTTTCTTTATATAGTAATTATTAAAAATTTTTTAAAATTATTTAAGAAAATTGTTTAATACTACTTATATTACTAATACTAGCATTAGAACTAACACTAGACCTAGAACTAGAAACATTCGGGTTTAACCGTACGTCTCATAAGACGGTTAAACTCGAATGATTCTAGTACTAGGACTAGTATTAGTTCTAGTTTTGCATTAACACTGTCAATAGAACTAACACTAGTCCTAGAATTAGAATCATTCGGGTTTAGCCCCACGTCTCTCAAGAGGGCTAAACCCGAATGATTCTAGTTCTAGGTCTTGTGTTAGTTCTAATGACAATGTTGGTGCAAAACTAGAACTAACACTAGTCCTAGAACTAGAATTATTCGGGTTTAACCGCACGTCTCTTAAGACGGCTAAATCAAAATGATTCTACTTCTAGGTCTAGTGTTACTTCTAGTGATAGTGCTAGTGCAAAACTAGAACTAACACTAGACCTATAACTAGAATCATTCGGGTTTAGCCGCACGTCTCTCAAGACAGCTAAACCCGAATGATTCTACTTTTAGGTCTAGTGTTAATTCTAGTGATAGTACTAGTGCAAAACTAGAACTAACACTAGACCTAGAACTAGAAAGTTTCGGGTTTAGCCGTGCGTCTTCAGACGCACGGCTAATCCCAAAGCTTTATAGTTCTAGGTCTAGTGTTAGTTCTAGTTTTCGTTCAATAGAAGATATATAACAATTTAACTCTGAATAACAACTAAAACTGGAATTAGAACTAACACTAGATCTAGAAATAGAAACATTCGGGTTTAGCCTAGCGGGATAAATCCGATTGATTCTAGTTCTAGTCTTAGTTCCAGTACTAGTGTTAGTTCTAGTGTAGATAGCTGTTTGAATTTTCACTTTTAATTCCAAATTAAAAAATTTTCATATAACGAACTTTTGGCTATAAGCGGACACTCTCTTTTTTGTATGAGGTTTTACTGTAATTAATGAAATTATGGATTAAAATTTGTTATGGTTTGAGAGAATGTTTGCGAATGTGATTTTGGTTTTATAAAGAGGAACATTTAAAATTTTAATTACAAAAAGCTGAACCGTTTTGAAGTAGAAATCAATTCAGAATATTGGGTGAACGTAGAGGTGGTTCGCGTGAAAATTCCACACGATGGAATTTTGCAAAATCCTCACCGCCAATTACTAAACGAACTAGGGCCAATTAAAATTTGATTAGCACGCGAACGTTTACAACCTACGCGGTGCGTGAATTAATAACTCGATATCCACCTCTCTCGTCCAACATCGAGATCGATTTATTAAAATTCACAAAAAAAAAACAAAAATAAATAGATATGAACTGATCCGTGAATAATATTCATCAATAAAATGCCTCAATAAGTTTAATCCATGAAATCCGATGCTTAAGAATTAACGGAATTCTTTCGAACGGACGTTTTCGTATATTTTTCTTCTCTTATCGTATCGTACGATTAGGATACACGAATTCGACATTACCAGTATAGCGTGACAAACTCAGATTATGACACACGAAAACGTACACGAAGATCGAATGTCAAAATACACATTTATGTAGTGTAGATTAAAGTTAAATTTTAAACTACAAAAAAAATCTACAATTTAAATGATTTCAATGCCAGGTATAATTTGGTAAATCTTGATATTTTAAAATCCCACCATGAGAGGAGGTAGTTATTATGATCGTTTATTATTTACATGGCTCTATGACGATCGTGGTCCAGTACGAAATCCGAGGATTAGCCAACACGTGACGGATCCGCCATACGTTTCCGGATCAAAACCTAGTAGACCATTGAATGGTAAACAATAAACTGTGCCAATGAAAAGTCCCGGATACGTGCGATAGAGAGCCGTCGAGAGCTTAAATCGCAAAAGCTGCGAATTGTAGATATCGAAAATACTATTTTCAAAGATGGAAGTAATATAAAAATTTCTTTCAAATGTTACATCCATTATAGGACGGCTAAACTCGAATGATTCTAGTTCTAGGTCTTGTTTTAGTTCTAATAACAGTGTTAGTGCAAAACTAGAACTAACACTAGACCTAGAATTAGACAAATTTGGGTTTAGTCCCACGTCTCTCAAGACGCCTACACCCGAATGATTCTAGTTAGTTCTAGGTCTTGTGTTAGTTCTAGTGATAATTCTAGTTTTAATGCAATACAAATAGTATCTACATCGGTTCTTAGACGTTAAAACAAATGGTATTTTAGGTCTACCTACCAGACAGCACGAAAATCTCTAAAAACGATAAAATAAATGGTCGATGAAGGCTCCTGCATTAAGAGGAAAAGAAGTTGCTATTTTTTCATTCAAAATCTTAATCCCCGAGCTGAGTGAGTGATTGCTCCGTCCTAATGAAATCAATGAAGCTCGAGACCCAATTTAGCAACTTGTGGCAAAAAACTTGTTTAACATCTATCTGTAGAGCGCACCAGATATGGTTACAATGGTGTCATTCTCAAAAAATAAGGACCAATTACTTTTTCACTGAAAATGCCGAACCTATCAGTTACTTTGACTAACCTCAAACAATCTAATATGGTTATTTACATAACCACTTAATTGGAAATAGGCTTCGTCAATCATGATTTTAGATACAACAATTGTTTTCATTAAGTTTAATAAAACATGGAGGCAACTGGTTTGTATTTTGTCTTCTTTTTGCTATAGGAGTTAGTCCTGTCTCTTCGGCCTCATTCCTTTTCGTGATAACGAAATCTAGCTTTCCTGCCAGCTTTGGGAAGTTTGGATCTTGGTCTTTGTGGTTTTGCATCTTTGCGATTCGTATCACGCTCATCTTATCAACGTCCAGTCTTCTTGAACTAGGTTTAACAGTGCATAAAAGTAAGTGAATCTTACTTAACGGTCAGAAGGCGGCAATTGGTTTGTATTTTGTCTTCTTCTTCTTGCATAGGACATAGTCCTGTCTCTTTCGTTTCATTTCTTCAAATGATAACAAAATCCAGCTTTTCTGCCAGCATTTGGGACGCTTGGTTCCTGATCTTTATGGTTTTAATTCTGTTCAATAATTATTATTAAATTTTTTTGTTATTATTAATGTTGTCTTTGTAAGCTATGATATGTTGGAAAATTTAATTTAGTTTTACAGACAATGCATCTCTCTGAAATGTCAAGTGAAAACGAACGATGAGTTTCATGATTTCTAAAATAATCATGTTTCCAAGTTCTCCGGGTATGTTATGGATTTAATGCAATTCTGCCACCGCAGCAATAATAAAATTCAGGACTTCCTAAGAGGCACTGTGAGAACTTGGTCCCAATTATTGGGACTGTCGTAAATTTTTTTGATTCTGTGATATCCGCCAATGTCGCTTCAAGTTTGAAATTCTTCAGTTTCAGCTAGTTATTTCTCAATTAAATAATCTTTCTGCACCAGGTTTAAGGTTTGCTATAGGATCCAGGACTAATTAGGCTTAACAGAGCATACAAGTAAGTTTATCTGACTTCACGGTATGCAGACATCAATTAGTTTGTATTTTGTCTTATTCTTCTTCTTCTTCCAACCTTCTTGCTGACCTTGTCCTATCAGTTCTGTCTCCTTTGTTCTTATAATAAGGATATCCAGCTGAGCGCTTGATTCCTGATCTTTATATTTTTGCCCATTTAGTAATTTGAGTCGGATTCAACTTACTAACGTGGTCCCTGCATTACCGACATCACGAATTAGTTCATCTCATCACGTTCTGCACTCCCAGTCTTCTTGAACTAGGTTTAACGGAACATGGAAGTAAGTTAATCTTACTTCACGGTTAGCAGACAGCAATTAGTTTGTGTTTTGTCTTATTCTTCTTGCTATAAGACCTAGTGCTATCTGTTCTGTCTGGAACTTAGCGCTTGGTTTCTGGTTTTTGTGCTTTAGCCCATTTAGTGATTCCTGTCGAGCTTATCTTATCAACGTGTTTCCTCCATTGCTGATGAAATACATTAATTTTTCTTTGTTTGTTATGATTCTTGTGGTCAACTTCATAGTGGTTGAGAGTACTTTTATCGTAATATTGGTTCGCCATTTATCATGACCTGGATTCTCTCTGTTCTTTAGTGTTTAAAGCGTTATATCTATGTCATTATTTTGTATTATGGTTGATTAATATATCTATTGTATTCGGTTTAATTCGAATGCGACGACTCTGCAGAAGTTCCTATTAGCAATTTCTAGACAATAAGAAATGAATCTTTTATACAATATAATCATTTTTGAAAAATCTCAATGCCTTGTTGTCATTCTTTGCTAGTTGCTACAGAAAGGTAAGTTCCACGAAAAGCCAAATTGTCTAGTCAACATACTCGAATGTTGAAACCGTTCGATGGTTCTTGTTTTAAAGTCAGTTATTTCAAAGTAATCCTAGCTCAGTGTCTTGAAAGTACTCTTTACTGGTTTCAATATACCTGGAACTTCATATAACTCGCAATATATGAATGCTGTAACCATAGTTACAAAACTACTATGCACTTACACTGCCCTACATAAAATGCAACATAGTTTAATTGTAAGTTCTAGGTCTTGTATCTGTTCTAGTGATAGTGCTAGTGCAATACCAGAACTAACACTAGACCGAGAACTAAAAACTTTCGGGTTTAGCCGCACGTCTCTCAAGACGGCTAAACCCGAATGATTCTAGTTCTAGGTCTTGTGTTAGTTCTAGTTTTAGTTCAATGAAAAATATAGCTATAACAATCTAACGCTGAATATCAACTAAAACAAGAGCATTAGAACTAACACTAGATCTAGGAATAGAAACATTCGGGTTTAGCCGTACGTCTCTTAAGGCTAAACTCGAATAATTCTAGTTCTAAGTCTAGTGTTACTTCTAGTTTTGCACTAACACGATCATTAGAACTAACACAAAATCTAAAGAAATGTCTTAATTTAAAAAACTTTTTACTTCATCATAACTTCATCTCAAAGCAATAATATTGTTTGAAATCAAACTTAAATCGTTTGCAATTCCAATACCGAACCAAAACTGAAAACAAACAATACAGAGTTGGGGCGCAGCTCTGTTCGCACTCGCCAACGCTTGGTTTCCGAGCCGGAATTTATGGTCGAATATTAAACGTCAGCTTTTGTCTAATTAATGCTTTGATATACTGCCATTCGGACATACTTTGGTGGAAGATAAGTTACCGTTACGTTTAGTACTTGCGCGTTTCTCTTCTTTGTGGTAAAATTTAATTGCATAACGAATAAATCTTAATTTTTATTTAACATTGAACAAATTGAAAATTGCCTAAGAATTTAAATTAAGATTCATTAATTATTTAAAGTGTTGAATTGAAATCTTTGAGGTAGGATTTCGAAAAAAAAAAAAAAGAAATGAATCGATCATTCAGAAATTTTTTAAAAACGAGATAACGTATCAAAGAACTCACTCATAAAACGTACAATTCAAACATTCCATCATCCTGGTGTGATAATACCACTATAAATATCGCTTTAAAGTTGTTAAGAGACAATATAGTCTCGAAAACAACTAAAAAGGTAAATAAAAAAAGTTTTATCGATAAACAGCCAAATAAGGAAGTGGAAAAATTTTTTTAATCGATCCATAACTCCACTCGAAAGAATTAAACGAGGCGGTTTTATTAAATCACTTAATAAAACGCAGGTTAATAACTTATCCATCCCCGTTCCCGACAGCTTCAGACTCTCTCGTCTTAAAGATCGTTTTCTTAAAACCCGCCCCAATCCAGTATTCCAAATTTGGTATTCATTAAAACTACACCGCACCGGTCATTTATATGCAAATTGCGTCTTAAGAGCGTTTTAATTATGTACAATCGATATTATACTCTTAATCAAGCCTTCCGTAAGCTTATTTTAACCAGGTTTTTGTTAGGAGTTTGTGAATTATAAACGGTTATGCCAAGATGTTCATAATTTATTAAAAAAAATAGAAAATAAAAATTCTATTAAACCCCGTCCCCTGTAGAGACCTGAAGACGTTTTATTATTTTTATTTTCCTTCCTCACCCAGCATGTGACCTAGCATAACATAAAATTCCTTTTATTAAGGTACCCGACTCGATCCTATTTACGTATGCAAACGACGTAGACGAGGCCAAGACATCTTCATTCCCCCTTACAAAATTTAAAAAGGGGCACACTCAACAAAACGCGGACACGTACCTTAAGAAATAAAAATAAAAAACGACGTGTTAATTCTTTCGGTCAACAAACCGAATGTGCTCGTTTTTTATTACAACATCTCTCATTGAAAATATATATACTATACAGAGTGAAGCAAATTATTAAATCATTTTTTTAAATAATTTCAACACTTTCTTAATCATAAAAAAGAAAACGTACGTTAGAGTACTGTAAAATCTCGATATAACGGATTTTAATGCATAAAAATTCGAACAGCTGAAATATAACAACGGCTAAATCCGAAATTTAGTTTGTTTCACTTTTAGTTCAATAAAAATATACAAAAATGTAACGCTGAATAATAATTAAAACTAGAAGTCGCGAATTAAAACTTTAGCTGTGCGTCTAATGACGCACGGCTGAACCCGAATGATTCTAGTTCTAGGTCTAGTGTTAGTTCTAGTTTTAGTTCAATATAGGTATATAACACATTAACGCCGAATAACATCTAAATCTAGAACTAATACTAGACCTAGAACTAGAAACATTCTGGTTTAGCCGTACGTCTCTTAAGACAGCTAAACCTGAATGTTTCTAGTTTTAGGGCTAGTATTAGTTCTAGTTTTGTATTAGTATTGTCACTAGAACTAACACTAGACCTAGAACTAGAATCATTTGGGTTTAGCCGTCTTGAGAGACGTGCGGCTAAACCCGAATGTTTCTAGTTGTAGGTCTAATGTTAGTTCCACTTTTAGTTCAATAAAAACATACAAGAATCTAACGTTGAATAACAACTAAAACTAGAACTAATTCTAGAACTAGCACTAGACCAGACCTAGAAATATTCGGATTTAGCCATCTTAAAAGACGGACATTCCTAGTACGTTCTAGTTTTAGATCTAGTGTTAGTACTATATTTATTTCAATAAATTATTATTTACTTCAATAAGAATATAGAACAATGTAGAATATAGCGCTGAATAACAGCTAAAACTAGAACTAACCCTATAACTAGAAACACTCGGGGTCAGCCGTACGTCATAGTTCTACTCTTAGTTCAATAAAAGTATTCAACAACCTAGCGCTGAATAACAATTCAAACTAGAATTAACACTAGACCTAGAACTAGAAAGTTTCTAGGTCTAGAATGTTAAGAATATTGGTGAACTAACACTAACTAATTAGTGTTAGTTCTACTTTTAGTACTTTTAGTTAGTTTTACAACAAACTAACGCTGAATAACATCTAAAACTAGAACTAATACTAACACTACAACTAATACTAGGTTTAGCACGAGGTGCTTTGGTGCACAAGTTCGGCGTTATTTGCACGTTTACTATTTGAAAAGATTATCACTCAGAGATTTCTTGATGTAAATTTTCTTGGAATCAATTTGTTGGAATCGAAGCCATTTAGTTTCTTCCCATACAAAAATTTTTTCTTCAAAAATCATAAAAATCTTCAGTTTGCATTTCGACAACTTTAAACACTTTTTTTTACCAGCCTTTGGTTTCGAACTAACTGATATCAGTCATATGGATGTGATATAATTGATTCTGATTGCCTTTTAGTTCTTTCTATTGCAGAATAATCCGAGTCACATTCCATGTGAGTGTGGTCCAAAACTAAGAACTTGTGGGCAATAACTTCAATATTTTTCTTTAGTTGCAAGAACATTATAAACATCGTTGTTACATGAGCTGAAACAAACAAGAAGTAATTTGATTTCCTTCTCGACCACCCATATATTCATGAGCCACACGTAACATGTTGCTTGATCATTTTTCAAATCAGGTATGGTTAAATTTAAGGTCCACAATTGTCTTTTATAAAATGCCATACTCGTTTGTAAATACGGTGTCGGAAGACAATGTTGTAAATCAAAAACCAGAGCGGTAAGCGTTAGATCTTCTTTGACCTTCATTTTGTCAGTAGATTTATAAGTTATGCAGTCTCCGCGTCTTGTTGATTGGTTTCTAGTTCAGTCTGAATCGTGTGTCTTTCTTCAAGCGCACTACTAAGAGATAATTTCATATGTACAGCATCACACTTCTGACAAGTCTTTGCGTTTAGTTTCTTGAATGATAAATTCAAAGTACGAAATATAGATTCATATAATAATAGTAATAAATTGCTTTATTGTTCTCATAGCATACAAAAAAATCATTGTAATAAATCATTGAAAATAATAGAAGAAAAAATAAACAGAAAATTGAATTAAATAATTACCAATAATACAAATAAAAAAATCTTATGGCATGGTTCAACTCATGTTGTTCTTCCACCATACCATAGAGAATTTAAACATTAATAGAATGCGCATTAACTGTAACATACAACAAAAAGAAAAAAAACATAATGCAGAAGCAAAGCCAAACGTGAAGGTCACTGTCGCCCATGCAAATAATTTAGCATGTGTCTTTTAAAAGTTATTGATGATACACACACTGTCCACTCAAGAGGAAGTTCATTCATTGTCTTAGCGATCTGATAGGAAAATTACTTTTTGAAAAAGCTGTGTGAAAAGTAGGTGGAGATAATCTCCCTTTAAATCTAATATTTACAGTGTGGCTTATAAAGATGGAGGATCCGGTGGTAGAGACATACAGAGTGCAGCACCCTCCTTCTCTGCATGTTTAACCATGTTAATTCCGGCAACTTATCACTTACATGATCACTTGGGTGAAGACCAAACAGTAAATGTATACAGGAATTTTGCGTTTTTTAAATTTTATATTTTAAGACATAGGACAAAAAAGGAGAGTACTGAACATTTACTTCGTCTGTTCGAGTAGATAACCTTCAAACTCCCATACGCCCTATGTATGCATTTGTTGATGTGATTATTAAAAGTCAAATTCTCATCTAATAAGACACCTAAATTTTGTACTGTTTTATGGAATTGTAACGATTCATTGTTCACAAATAGCTGGAGATTGTCTGCAACTTGTTGTCTGAGGCTCTTCTGTATGAAGCCCATGGCGGTCGGAGATATCACCATAAAGCTTGCAAATCACTATTTATATCTATACCCGCTTTAACCACCTCCGACGGAGGGAAGGAATAGTACAACTGAGTGTCGTCTGCGTAAAAGTACGCCTTACAACGTCAAATGGATTTGATAAAGTTTGATGTGTATAATGCATACAAAATAGGCGAAAATCTCACATCCAGAAAATCAGAGCAATTCTCTACCTGTTAGAAAATTATTTAATAATTTTTTTGCATTATATCCAAAACCAATATAACCTAGTATTGCTGTGTTTCATGATCAAATGCCTTGAAATAATTCAGCAAACAGAGTACCGTCATCCTACCCCTATCATTCTCCTGCAGGATATCATCGATAATATCACGTCTAAAACCTGACTGGTTAACGGGTAGAATATTATTATCATCCACATAACTATTTATTTGTTCAAATAAAATTCGTTCCATAACCTTTGACAACATCGGCAGCACACTTATTGGCCTCAGATCAGTTAAAGCAGTTGGTGCGTTTGATTTGGCCAAGGGCTTTATCAAAGTTTTTTTCCAGATGGATATAACGTTTGTACTACTAGCCTATCAACAGTTTTTTTGTAAAGTTGGTACATTTTGGCTAAATTATGTTCTGAACCCAAATATTTTCTTTCTGATCTTTTACGTGTATAATGCAGTGTTGTTAAATACCCGGGTATTTTCAAGGAAAAATTCCCTGGATATATACCCGGGGGTATTTACCCAAGATGGGTATTTAGAGGTATTTATAAAATTTGATTTAAATTGAGTTGATGGCAGTTTTGCAAGTACTTCAAGAATGCAGAGTCCATTATCGATACAGCAAACTTATATATTACATTTACAAGAATGCTGCTTCGAGTGCTTCGAGTACTGACCGAATACCCATTGTGCGTGGGGTAAGACAAGGCGATATAATGTTGAACCCCCAGATTGTTCATCACAGTCCTGGAGAGTGCATTTAAACAACTGGATTGGACCCAAAAACGTATAAACATTGATGGCAATACCTAAGTAATTTGCGCTACGCAGACGATATAGTCCTCATTTCGGATAGCCTTGGAGAGATGAACCTGTTGCTGAAGGTGTACAGGAGGCGTGTGCAAGAGTCGGGCTAAATATCAACAAAATTTAGGACAAATCTTGTTCCAAGCTCTAACATCAATATATTGGTGATAATGAATACTTCTATCTTGAATACTTTCGATGGTATGTCATTAATCCCTGATGCCTTTCCATGTTTTGACGCAGTGATTGCGTTTTGAACCTCACTGATTGATATATGATTGATTTTGGAAATAATTATTCCAAATGTCATTCATTTCACTATCACATATTATTACTATCGACCATTCTCGTTTACGTAATACTCTTCGAAAATATTTAACGATTTCTTTAATGCTTGAAAAACAACTTTGAATGTCCTGAATTCAGTATAAGTCTAATATTAATGACTAAATTCATGTTTTGTGCTTCATTAAGTCTTGTTGTTTGATTCTTTTCTAGTCATATTGCACTTCCATCAAATCCAAGATTCCAAGATCCATGAGATTGCTGATTTCCAATTGAAAATTAAGTAGTTCGTTTAAGATCTTATTATTCTTCTTCTTTTATTCAGGTTATAACCTGTTTTTTTTACGCATCATTCATGGTATTTCATTAGAGTTGGAAATCCAACTTCCTGGTCTCCCGGGATATCTTTCTAGCTAATCTTTGGTCTCTTGCTGTCTTAATCAGCCAGGTTTCTTCCATTCATTATTTTTTTTTTATTTTTCCCCTAGCAAATCTCATGACATCTCCGAATCCACAAAATTCTCTTACAATTTTGTTCCTAACTCTATCTCTTCTTGTCTTTTCCACTATTGTTCTTAAAGTACTCATCTCAGGTGGTTCGCATCGCAGCCATATATCTTAGCCATGAGGTTCGTGTATCGAGAGATAATAATCGAACAAACGAACTAAACAGAAGGGCAGCCTACAGGAAACTTAGAGACACCTCCATGAGCGATATTCCAGTATATTTGAAAAGAAAGGCTTACAATCAATGCGTGCTTCCTCCTTTGGTTGTGACATACGGTTCCGAAACTTTAACATTAACGGTGGCCATTACCAGGAGGCTCAAAGTAACGCAAAGAAAGATGGAGAGGTCGATGCTGGATGTAACCCTGAGGGACCATATGCGAAATGAACACCTACGAAGAAGAACTGGAGTTAATGATGCGGTCAACATTATGGTAAAGCACAAGTGGAATTGAGCGGATTATCGTCGCAAGAATGAAGAATGAGCAGTAGTTACCTGATTATAATACATCTTCGATCGTTGACAATTCCTCGTTTTCAACGCCCATTTCATCATGTTTCTCTACATTTTTGTCTGAATCTGTTATATTTTTACTTGTATCACTTTTATATGTGCTGTTTGGGTATTTACCCTGGGCCGGGGTAAATACCCAGATAAATACTGGGTATAATGTGATGTAACGAGGGAATGAATCTATATGTTTTAAAATTAACTCTCTGGTTTTTGTTGAGTATTTATGTCTTGGGGATTTTTTACCTCTTTCATCGGCTTGTCTTAACTGTTTCCCGAAACACGCTTCTTTATCATACCTACAGTAATAAATTTTGAGTTTTTATCAAAAATATCCATAAAGCATTTCTTACATAAAATAATTCTTTTTCTCTTCATTTCTGCATGATAGATATACATATTGTAATGTTTTTCCAAATGGACCGCAAATAGTCCCTCTTCTTTTGAAAAGAATTATTTTAATGAAAACAACATTACTAAATTTTATAATAATTTGTTTTTTTATTAAATTGAAAAAAAATTTAAATATTTAAACAGAATTGTCGAATTATCTCAGGGTTAAGGTAGGTTCTGGTAATACTGTCAAGACAAACATGTGCACAACTTAAGGTGCAATCAAATTGAGATGTTGTCGACAAAATTAACAAAATATACTGATTATATAAACAAATATTCTAAATTAGTTGATTCGAAGTAATATTTATCAACTCGGATATGTTATGGTCTTAAACAACTCGTCAAATATTAAATTAATTAGGAAATTGTAATCGTAAAATCTCAAAATTTATATTGAACTTATCAAGAACTTCTCTTATTGAAGGTAAGAAGAGTTTTTTTCTTTAAAAAATGTATCAACAAAAACAATAAATTATAAAAAAACATAACTTAGCCAATTTGTTTCTATGGGAAGTTTGGAGGTCAAACTCAGAATAATATTTTCTTCGTGGCAGGAACAGTTGGATTCAGGATTGGGAACCAATTTTTCTCTTCACTAGTGATGATGGTTTCTACCAGAAACGGAACCAATTGCTTTACTTGATCAGGAGCGAATTTAATCGTTTCTTCGAAATTATTGAACAGGAACGGATATTTTTCTTTAATAGGAACAGGATGAATTGTTTTTTCAGAGTTGAACAGGAACGGATATAATTTTTAACTCGTTGACACGTTGATTTAATTAATTTTCAGCAGAGCAAAAAAAAATGTGTGTGTTTCTTTAGACAACAGGAAGCACACTCTTTTTCATGCTGTGTTAATTCCGTATAAGCATGCATCAATAATAAATTTAGTTGTGACCCGTGATACCTTTGGCGCTGATAGCATACAACACAAGAACAGCTTCTTTACCGATTGAATTAATGATCACATTTTTGATTTTTAGTTGTCTAAGAAATAATCTAAAAACTGTTTATAGCAGGCTTGTAGTTTATTTATAACGAATAGTGACAAGTGAGTGACAAGAAGATTGAAAAGGAAAGTATTGTTAATGTTAAGATTGATTAATGAAGTGAGTAACTAAAAGAAATAAAATCAGGGGTTGATATGTGTCTTTTTCCAAACAACCAAGTGAATTGTGCTTATTTATAAAATAATTTTGTAATTTAATTATAGTTTTTTATTACATACTTTTTTTACTTCATTTTATATGTTTTTTTATTTTGTTGTTTTACTTGTATGTAATTTATTTTATCAAATTTTGTTTTATTATTAACATTATAATACCTGTTACACTATATAATTGTTTTTTGATAACTGTGTATGTTGAAATTTTGCAGAAACAAATTCGCTATAAGCGAAAATTGTTTCTGTTTAATTTTATCATGAAGTTTTCAAAAATCAAGGAAATCAAATTTGAAAGATTTTTAAAAATTCCCGCGCATGTTCACTAGCGCCATTGGTATCGCGGGTCACAACTAAAAACAGCGTTAAATCTAAAGGTGGAGAACACGCCATCTATATAAGTATATATATTTATTTAATCTATGCTCTTTTTGTTGATAAATTCCGTTTTTCGGATGTTAAATTTCCAAATAACCTCTCCTGATTGGTTAAATTTATAGATTTGGAATTTGTGTCTTAGTTTTTTCAATGTAGCCAACTTTGACATTTGAAATGTCTCTAATTCAATTTGTCAAATTATTATGTAAATTTTTAAAATTATTTATAATTATGCGTGATATTTCGTAATTTTGATGCTCTTTTAAAACAATTTTCAAATATCCATTCATTTTCCTCTGATCTCAACGATAAATTTTCCAATATGTTCAAATTAATTTTGTAAATTTTCATCCAAATTTCATTATTCCATACAAATATTAATTATTTTCTTTGTTAACCAAGTTAAGTTTATCGTTCTAAATAGGTTTGATCCGGGTAGATAAAGATTTAAATAATTTTGAAAAATTTAAATTGAGGTTATTTGGTATCGAATCTTTAAAATTACTTCGCATTGACTTTACAAGTGAAAGTTTAGGATTAAAACATTAAAAAACAATAAAATGTACCGAAATTCACTAGCGTATAGTATCTAACATTATTTTATAATTGTTCAAAAAAAAACTCTTCTACGATCAATGCGATAATCAAACAAGACTAAATTACTGGTAATGGGTTATTATTACAATATGTTACTTGGCGAAATTAATTTTTGTAGTTTTCTTATCAATTTCATCTATCATCGACGCGATGTACAAAACACGTTTATCATGTGTACCTAATTTCCAATAATCTTTAAACAGTCTTTCTCATTCATTACTGTTAAGTTTTTCGTTGCACTTATTTCTACAGTTACCTAAAGGTTTTTTCTTTCTTTCATTAACTATCTTTCCTGACATTGTTGTGTATTTTTTGCCTGTATTTTCTTTTAATTTTCTTGCATATTGTTTTAGAACACTTGCTGTAGATTGTTCACCTTCAATAATTTTGTTTGAAGCATTTTCACTTACATTATCTTCTCTTGTCTCATATTCCGAAGGACAAAAATCCGGATTTGCATTAAAATCATCAAAACTGATATCCGACTGATGTTCATCTAAATAATATTTTCTCACACAAAGATATGAACATGGAGAATTCAAATTTCCTTCAATCGCCATACTGTAAAAAATAGACTTATGACTTGTCCCGGCAGTAGCGATAATATATAATGTTAATAATATGACTTAAAAATATTTTGGTCGTTATATCGAGGTATGACTGTAATTAATATTGAATTAATAAAAAATGATTTAATACAATTCAGTTCATTATAACGGGAGGGAGTAATAAATCGGTTTTAACACGTGTATGTGTTCGTTTGTATGTGTTTGGGTCGCTAATTAGTTAACACGAGTACCCTGACCCCAAAAGCATTAATAACCGCGGAAATTATAAAATATTGCCGAGCTTTTCCGGCGTACGGTTGATTGATAAACAAGCGAACCCTCTATTGCATTTGGACGCCGCAGCACCGGTGACGACCAATTCATTTCGCCTCGGTAATTTATTGCTGACGAGGACGTATGATTTCGGGTGAAAAATGACATTCGCTTGACGAATAGTCCAGTTAAATCCGAATTAGACCGGAAACCGATACGTTTCCCAGTTATACAGGTTTTTTTTTATTCCCATCATTCGAACACCTCCGACTAAACGATAAAAAAAAACTTGAACCGCACACGTAATCCGACACGCGTATTTACACGAACGGAACGTGCTGTATACAGGAGGAGATTTAAACTGTCTGCCAATGATGGAGTCCATAAGAACCACTCGACGTTTAAAACTTTTTAAAAATAAAACCTTAAATACATACGTATAGGGAGAAAAAAGGTGTTTTAATAGGGAAAAAGAAGGAAGTGAATGAGATTTCGTTGAAAAGATTTTTCGTTTTGGTTTGAAACTATTCCATTTAGACATCCATTTAGCGGTTGCTAAACGGTGTTTAATATGCGCGTCACGTTTCGAGCTCTGATGGAGAGCAACAAAAATGGGTAGGACGCCCGTTTAAAGTGTCAGGAGTGGCAGGCCAGATCCGGTACGAGAGCGCCGCGTGTTTCGGCTTGTTTCCGAGAGATCAGACGGCGGGCTCTGCTTGTCATAATTATTAAGCGCCCGTAAATACATCATCTCTGAACCTCAACAGACGAGGAATTCCCCGGTACTAAAATAGTTCACAAGAATCATCTTTGCCAGAAAGATTTTATCTTGCCAAACTTTTATAACTTGAGTACTAGATCAAAATACATACTGTGTTTCAAAGAAACAATTTATTTTAGACAAGATTCGAAGAGAAATTCTAATTATAACGATGTCTTGGAAATCATAATATATATGTCATTATTTCAAAACATTCTAATTATCTACTAAGGAGGTTAAAATTAAAATTTATGGTAATACGACTGATATTTATCACTTATCCGCCAATACAGGATGATTTATTAGCTTACTATTAAACTTTGACATATGATAGCTAATCCAATTACCAAAAAAGAAATTTAATGAACATATAGGACATACGTCCATTAAAATTTTTTATTATCAATCATTTTACTATCAAGAGGGTAATAATGCAAAAATCTAATAATAAAATAAAGTAAGCTGCAGAAAGAAATATCTCCTAAAACCCTCCTTAATCATATACACTACTCTGCCAAATACCGAAAAAGTTTGTAAATATGTTATGGCATATTTAGACAAACTGTTAAGGTATTGTGCAAAAAATAGATATGGATACCAGCAACGCTACCATAGCATAGTGACTATGATATAAGCAGAAATTATCGGCAATTTAATTGAAAACACGAGAACGTATATACAAGATGATTTATTAGCTCACCACCAAACTTTGATATATGATAGCTAATCCAATTACAAAAAAAAATGTTAATGAACATATATACTATTTCAATTATTTACGAAATTATAACACTTTAAAGTTTTCTGCAGCAAATTCAACAAAAACAAAGTTGTCATTGTAATATGTCAGTTTGCTGTATGGTTTAATTATTACATACAAGAAGAAACTCAAAATGTACGCTTAAGTATAGCACTGAAGAGGAAAAACTGAAATGGTACCTGCTATACATTGCAGAAACGTATCCTAACTATAGAGTGCTACTTTCCGACGATTTTAACATAAATTTTATACATAGCAACCAATTCCATGGCGGTTTGTAATATATTCAATATGTTTGGAATGGAAGGCATCTTTTCTAGTCCTTCTAGACTATCACCAGGATCCGCAACCTGCATAGATAATGTATTTACAGATTTAATAAACATCGAGGGAAAAGCTACAAATCCACACTTATCTGATCATCTTGCGCAGATTGCTAAAGTAACAACAAAAATCACAAACATTACAAATATGAAAAAGATAAGATTAATTACAACAGAGAAAATACTTGAATTCAATCAGAGTTTTCGTGGGACGCAATGGCCAGATGAATTGGCCAGAAATTCGTTCAATCGCATATTTCCTGAAAAAGGAGTACCCGATACCAAGAAAAGATGTTGTGAAATGAATTTTCCTCCGGAACTGCAGAATAAAAAGAAAATATTGGATATATTACACACTATGATAACAGTTACGAACTTGCCTGAATACATGGAAATTTACAAGCGATACAAATTAAAATACAAGCCAGCAATTCATCAACAATAAGCTATAACTCTTTCCAACTTTATACAAAATAGCGACAATCGTTCTAAGGCCATTTGGAAATTACACCAATTGTGATTATGACGGTCCAACTCCGGATGACTTTAATGATTATTTTTTTGAGATTGGCAACCAGATGCACTCTGAACCTGGACCTGTGCACTGTCCAGAAATCTTCGTGAAGAGAAGCAGGTCGGTCGCGAGTTCTATTTTCCTCACACCAGTAGATTTGATAGAGGTCGGAAGTGTCATACAGAACCTAAAATCACAAAATACATTAGACTTGTATGGAATTTAATCAGGTTTATTAAAGAGTATACGAGACGAAATAGCAAAACCGTTAACAGCTGCTGTCAATCAATGCATGCTAGATGGAATTTACCCAGAAGAATTTCAAGTTTCAAAGGTAGTTCCACTTTTCAAGAGTGGTGACAAAGCGAATTGCGCTAATTACAGGCCCATCGCAATACAAGCAACACTATCCAAGGTCTTTGAACGAGTCATAAAGAAGCGACTGATTGACTTTTTTGAAAACAACAAACAAGAAGTCGTTTGGAACTGATAGCAAATGCTTTCAACAAAAAAGAAGAAGCACTACTCAAATGCTGCGATCTGACAAAGGCTTTTGATTGCGTCAACCACCACATTCTGTTCGCTAAGCTAGAGTACTACGGTATAAGGGGTACTTCACTTTCACTCTTCAAGACATATCTCTAGGATAAAACACAAATGGTTTACTGGAAAGGAAGATTCTCGGCAAGAAGACAGATAGGGCAGGGAGTGCCACAGGGATCTGACTTACCACAAAATTTGACGGCTGATTTGACGTGCCTTTTTGCTGATGGTACTTCGCTGTTGGTGACATCTAGAGACAGACAGGAACTCCTCGGAAGGTCCGAAGAAGTCGAGATGGAAGCGAAAGAGTGGTTCGCCAGCAATAAGCTAAGACTGAATGAAAAAAAGATCCAATCACTTATACTTACCAATAGAGAGCTAGATACGGGCCATACGATTAAATTCCTTGGTCTTAACACAGATTCCCACCTGAAATGGAATTCACATATAGAATACGTTACAAAAAAGTTAGCCACGGCAACCTACCTCATCATACGAATAAGGATTATCTCAACGCATGAAGGTGTTAGAATCGCCTACTTCAGCTACTTTAATTCCATACTTTAATATGGCATCGAGTCTCAAATTTCCAAGCTCTTAATCCAGCAAAAGGAAGCACCCTTGGCGTGTGCAGGAGCGCGAGATAGCTGCAGAAGCATATTTAAAGCGATGCAAGTATTAACTGTCCCTAGAGTCTACATACTGGCGGCAGTTATCCTTCTGCATAAGAACAAAATGAGATATTCATCTCCTATAATATAACATGACACTAGGCAGAAGAACAGGATCGTCATTCCACAGCACCGCATCAAAAGAGCACAACAAAGCACTAATTATATGTGCATAAAATTATATAATAAATTGCCACCAGCCTATTCTGAGTTGCCGTTGCCCATCTTCAGCGGAAAAGTGAAGCGATTGTTACCACAATACTTCTTCTTCTACTCAATACAGGAATACTTAAATTGCATTTTTTATTGAATATTATTATTATTTTCTTGTATTGTTGACTATTGTACGCACATTTCTTTGCGACATATAAACATTATTATTATTATTAAGAGTATGTTGATATAATTTTTGTGTATGGGTTTTGCAATGGAAATGCTCAACATCAGTAGGATTGGATTAGCTATCATATGTCAAAGTTTGATTGTGAGCTAATAAATCACCTGTATATAGAAAACCTTTTAAAGTAATTAAGTCAAGGTCACTTGCAGCCAAGGCGCTACATCGATACCATATAGACACAAAACTATACAGTTTTCTCAACCTTTAAGACAGAAAATGCCTGATTTCAAGTGATTACATCAATATCGTATCGATATAAAATTACAGTTTTCGAGCTATAATGCTCGATGTAAAATGCTTAAGCTGAGGTCGCCTGCGACCGAGGTGCTACATCGATACCATTTAGACACAAAACTGGACTGTTTTTTCCAATCTTTAGGACAAGAAATGTCTGATTTTTAAGTAAGATGTTGAATCCCTTCCACGGATTCCCTTGAGTCACAAACTGAGGGTGCAAGTTGTATTGCTTTTGGTGATAAAATCCAAAATTTTAATTCGGAGATTATGATTATTTAAAAAATGACTTAAAAAAAATAAATGAATATGTCAAAATATAAAAAAAGAAAAAAAATTATATACATTAATAAGTATATTATGCGCTAGAATGAACACTAGACTTAGAATTAGGGTTTAGCCGCATGTCTCTTAAGACGGATAAGCCCGAATGTTTCTAATTCTAAGTTTAGTGTTAGTTCTAGTTTTAGTTGAATACAAAAATCTAATTCTGAATAACATCTAAAACAAGAGCAAACACTAGCACTAGAACTAACACTAGACCTAGAATTAGAAACATTCGAGTTTAGCCGTACGTCTTTCAAGACGGCTAAACCCGAATGTTTCTAGTTCTAGGTCTAGTGTTAGTTCTAGTTTTGCACTAGCACTGTAACTAAAACTACCACAAGACTTAGAACTAGAATCATTCGGGTTTAGCCGTCTTGAGAGACGTGCAGCTAAACTCGAATGATTCTACTTGTAAGTCTTGTGGTAGTTCTACTTACAGAATTAGAATCATTCGGGTTTAGCCATTTTGAGAGACGTGTGGCTAAACTCGAATGTTTCTAGTTCTAGGTCTACTGTTAGTTGTAAAAAAAGAAAAAAAAATCATAAATTTTTCAATTAATTTAACAACTTCCGTTATAAATTTGTCTAAACCCATCAAGAATGATTTACGACATCAACTTTTTCGCCGAACAATCCAAACATAGCAGATGAAAATTTCGGTCGTCCTCTCTCGTTTATTTCGCAATGGACCTCGGCAGCTCGGCACGCCATCGAGAGTTGAATGAACGTGTGCCGAGTGCTTGCAAGACTTGAATGGGCCCGCCGAAGAAGTCTCGCTCTCTCTCTTCAATCATTTCTATCTTATTCTCGCGTAGATACCGTTTATCCGTACAGCACGTACCGGTTTTTGGTTTAACAGAGAGCAAAAACGTTCGGGATTAAAAAAAAAAAAGAATTGAGGATGGATGATTTTTCGTCTTGAAAATAGAATAGTAAGCTCGGGGCTCATTCCGGACAATTAACATTCAATTTGGTGTTCTTTTGCAAGAAGTCGAATTTAAATTCTTATTAATGGTTTGAAAGAGAGAAAGAGATGAGGAGATTTTCTTTCAATTTGACGTGGAGTAGCGCATCTGGGTGCGTCTTCTTGGCACGTCTTGGCGTTTTCGTCTTGATTTACGGGTGTTTAAATTGAGCTAATGTCCAAATGGTTCGTTAGTTGACTTAACAACGATTTCGTGTTAGTCAATTTCTTAATTTTAGAATTTTTTTTGAATCATTAAAACGTGTTATGTAAATAAAGCCAACATTAAGACCCTTGATTAATATATTTGTTGAAAATGTATTGTCCAGAAACTCCTATCTAATCGTTAAAATAGGTTTCCATTTACACTACAATCCACCTTGTATATATAGGGTCATTTACATTGGAGGCTCAGGTCACCCGTGGGAGATTTGTTCCCCTCCCATTTCTTGTTCGGCGATCGCATCAAAAGGTCAAAGTTGACGGAGAGCGTGCGCCGTAAAAGCTGTGGATTCACGTCCAAAGTGTCGAACGAATAACGAACGATGCAAGTTTTGCGATAGGAATTGTTAAACGAGGGCACAAAATAATCATCGTCTTTCTCCGCTTTGTGTCTCAACTTGATGGTGACTTAATTTTTACGTACTCTAAATCCCTAAAATATGCAAAGTGGGTCCTCATCGTATACTTGTTGCTCCGTTTACGAGAGAGACTGAGACCGGGTTCGATAAATCACCGCGACGATTTGCATACGGAACAAAACTTGAAGCGCAAAAAAGCTCCTCGTAGCCGTAAAGATAATGTTGGTAGCGGATGAAGTGGTAATTGCAATTAGCGAGTACGCCCGAATGGCTAACTTATGCAAATTGGCTTCGAAGTCTTCTCTACTCTGTGCCCGGTAGCTATTTACCCCCGCGAGTCTATTGTGAGAACTCAAGAGATGCTATGAAGGAGAAGAAGTGGTAATGGAGATCGTCTTGTAAAGGAAATTTATTGTTGCTTCTGCGATCTTTAAAATTTCTTTTTACTTTCTTGTATATGCGAAGTATTTGAGTATATTTTTCATTGAACGAAAACTAGAACTAGAAAATTTTGAGTTTAGCTGTGCTTCTTCATGCTGATTTCCCATGCTGATGACAAAATTTATGTTTTATACTAATCTTGACATGAGAAGTAACAAAATGGATAAGAAAATGTCTCAATTATTTCTAGATATGTGGCTTAACTTTGCTAATATTGGGTAAGCCCTTTGTTCCAAAAGCTCAAAAGCTGAGTCATTCCAAAATCATAAAATAGAAGTCAATATAACAACTGTTATTTTTCAAAACGGGTATTTTTATTGAAAAGTAGATCCTTTTATCTCAACCGCAGGTTCTTAAAGTTGGCCCAGTCTGCTTTAATTGTTAGATAGATGTATATTAAGCTTAATATGTATATTATGCGCTAGAATTAACACTAGACCTAGAATTAGAATCATTCGTATTTAGCCGCCCGTCTCTCAAGACGGCTGAACCCGAATGTTTCTAATTGTAGTGTAATCACACTGTTAGTTTTAATTTTTCACTAGAACTAACACTAGACGTAGAACTAGAATCATTCGGGTTTAGCCACACGTCTCTCAAGACGGCTAAGCCCGAATGTTTCTTATTCTAGATTTAGTGTTAGTTCTAGTTTTGCATTAGCACTGTAAGTAGAACTACCACAAGACTTACAACTAGAATCATTCGGGTTTAGCCGCACGACTCTCAAGACGGCTTGAGAGAGTGCAAAACTAGAACTAACACTAGACCTAAAACTAGAATTATTTGGGTTTAGCCTGTCTTATGAGACGTACGGCTAAATCCGAGTAATTCTAGTTCTAAGTCTACTGTTACTTTTGCACTAGCACTGTAACTAAAACTACCACAAGACTTAGAACTAGAATCATTCGGGTTTAGCCGTCTTGAGAGACGTGTGGCTAAATCCGAATGTCTCTAGTTCTAGGTCTACTGTTAGTTCTAATTTTTCACTAGCACTGTCACTAGAACTAACACTAAACCTAGAACTAGAATCATTTGGGTTTAGCCGCACGTCTCTCAAGACGGCTAAGCCCGAATGTTTCTAATTCTGGGTTTAGTGCTAGTTCTAGTTTTAGTTCAATAAAAATATACAACAACTTAGCGCTGAATAACAATTAAAACTCGAACTAACACTAGACCTAGAACTAGAAAGTTTTGGCTTTAGCCGTGCGTCTTCGTGCTGATTTCCCATGCTGATGACAAAATTTATGTTTTATATAGCAACCTTGACATGAGAAATAACAAAATGGATAAGAAAATGTCCCAATTATTTCTAGATATGTGGCTTAACTTTGCTAATATTGGGTAAATCCTTTGTTCTTTTGTAATCCAGAAAAGACGTCAATATCGGGCCAATACGTTACACCACGTGTTGGAAGCCTTTTATATACTTTCTGATGTTGTTCTTCCATTACATGTTTGTATCTCAACTATCGCAAATACTTCATCACACAATTCCTAAAAGTTCTATGTTAATAAATAGAGAAACTGATATTCCACATTTTTTATTATTTATTTATTATATATGACATTGAACATTTCAAAAATTTGAACATTAAATATTTATATCTCAAGAATTAAAAAAGATTTTTTAAATTGGATACTATTATCGAAAAGTACATACTTTGTTCAATATCTTCTGCAAGTTTCATATTAATTCTCCTTGAAATCGATTTTCCACAATTTTTTATTAACTCCAAAACCATAAGATTGAAGTCAATATAACAACTGTACATATCTCAAAAACGAAAATGAATAGTAGATCCTTTTATCTCAACCGCAGGTTGTTAAAGTTGGATGAATAAGAACTGAAAACCTTAAAAATGTTGGTCAATTTTAACAAGCTGTACTTCAAAAACTAATAATTGTTTTTCAATCCGGCTACTTTTATTCAAAAGATAGTGAGATGTGCTATAAACTATGTCTTGAGTGTTTGAGTGTTGAATTACGAAATCTCTAATGGGGAAACATTTATAAGTAACAAATATGTGAATATTGGCATATGTTTTGATATACATAACTAAAAGCAGGTTTAAATTGAAAAATTAAATGTTATTTGAATTTGTTGGTTCAGTCTGCTTTAAGTGTTATTCAGCGCTAGATA
The DNA here is from genome assembly GCF_036711975.1 of Onthophagus taurus. Taxonomy (NCBI): domain Eukaryota; kingdom Metazoa; phylum Arthropoda; class Insecta; order Coleoptera; family Scarabaeidae; genus Onthophagus; species Onthophagus taurus. The sequence goes on along the minus strand of NC_091968.1, from coordinate 2,309,888 downwards.
GATGTTGTATATTAAGCTTAATTTGTATATTATGCGCTAGAATTAACACTAGACATAGAACTAGAATCATTTGGGTTTAGCCGCACGTCTCTTAAGACGGCTAAACCCGAATGATTCTAGTTCTAGGTTTAGTGTTAGTTCTAGTTTTGCACTAGCACTGTAACTAAAACTACCACAAGGCTTAGAACTAGAATCATTCGGGTTTAGCCGGCTTGAGAGACGTGCGGCTAAATCCAAATGTTTCTAATTCTAGGTCTACTGACAGTGCTAGTTTTTCACTAGCACTGTCACTAGAACTAACATTAGACCTAGAACTAGAATCATTCGGGTTTAGCCGCACGTCTCTCAAGACGGCTAAGCCCGAATGTTTCTAGTTCTAGGTCTAGTGTTAGTTCTAGTTTTAGTTCAATACAACAGTCTAATTCTGAATAATATCTAAAACAAGAGCAAACACTGGCACTAGAACTAACACTACACCTAGAACTAGAAACATTCGAGTTTAGCCGTACGTCTCATAAGACGGCTAAACCCAATGATTCTAGTTCTAGGTCTAGTGTTAGTTCTTGTTTTGCACTAGCACTGTAAGTAGAACTACCACAAGACATAGAACTAGAATCATTCAGGTTTAGCCGTCTTGAGAGACGTGCGGCTAAATCCGAATGTTTCTAGTTCTAGGTCTAGTGTTAGTTCTAGTTTTTCACTAGTACGGTCACTAGTACTGTCACTAATTATTCACTAGTACTGTCATTAGAACTAACACTAGACCTAGAACTAGAATCATTCGGGTTTAGCCGCACGTCTCTCAAGAGGGCTAAACCCGAATGTTTCTAGTTCTGGGTCTAGTGTTAGTTCTTGTACCCTTCCCCATATTAATCCGTTACATCCAGATTTTACTGTATCGTTATTGAGATTAACATTTTTTTTATATTTATGATATATCCTTTACCTACCTGGTATCTTATACACAGAAATACCTCTATTCAATTTAGTAAATCCCGTACGGATCTAACGAGATGTTAGCATGAAATCGACTCACAGCAGGTGTTCGTTATCCCGAAACGTATCAACTGCCACCCGAAAAGGGGCGCCAGTGTCGATGACAGGTGGAGAAACGATCCAGGGGGAGTTTCCGAAACTCTCCATCCGTCGTAATCCGGCACCTACCTTTATAATTGCTCGATTTCCAACTAACAAACCTAAACCGTCCAAAGCAAACTAACCCACCTATTGAGAGAACGGCAGATGTCAGTAATGATCAAAATTTCAATCAAAACTTTCTTTGCAACGGAACCTCACTACGTAGAAAAATTTATAATAGAACTTTTTAATTAGTTCTTAATTACGTAATTTCAATAACTGGCTAAAGAAGTTAAGTTTGAAGGGAGTTTCATTGAGTTTGATTTGAAATAAATCGTTGGGTTGTAAGGATATTGACCTGCGAATCCTGGAAAGTGCTCGGGACGGATCATTACGCCTTGCAAACAAATTCGTAGAGAACGGAAACTTCGGCGTCGAGAAGTAGTTGGAGGGGTTGGGGATTGAGGTAATAGACCGACGTCGTGTGCCAGGGACCGGAAGTCCGCATTGTCGAAGGCAAGGTCTTTTGTCGGGAGGTCTGGGCCGAGTCTGTTGTGGGTTTTGAACAGTGGATGGAAGATCTTGTAGCGAATTCCACGGAAGCCTTTCTTGGAAGTCGGCTTTTGATTGTACGGTTCAAAGCTGGGTTCTAATAATAGCTTATGCAATAAAACTGATTGTTGGTATTGTATAACTTTAAAAAGATTATTTTTAAGGAAGCTTAAAAAGAAATTTTTATGTTAAGTTTTGAAATAGTTTAGTAGAATAATAAATGAAATAGATAACTTCTTGGGGTGGTCTAAAAGGATTGAAGACAAATCCCCATATAAGAATTTCCGCCAATTTTCCCTCGGCATGAAGAAAAATCGCCCCGCTACGTTTCCCCATTACACGGTCCGCCCGGTAATTTTCCCAACAAGCCAAGAGTTTTAGCAGGTGATGTATAGGCGCAATTTCACTTTTGGGAGCGAACCATTTCTCATCTGCCATTGTTTTTGTAACAAACTTTTTGTTTAAGTACCACTAATTCGTGAATTTTTAATTTTTAATATTGTCGTCTCATCGATCTTTGTTCCTTGGAGCGTAAAGTGAGCTCTATAATTGCTCGCTGGCTTCTCACGGCTTCTCTGATCGGTCTCAATCATGGTTGCACTTAAGCGGCCCTCACGTTCTGTTGCCGTTGCTATAAAATATGATGCCTAGGGAATTAATGGGCAGTAATTGTGGTATGCATAGGGACGATAAAAGCCGCAATGAATCTCTCGTTGTTGATTCGGTTTTATTTCAAAGAACGAGGAAATAATTATTTTGAGTATTTTAATCCTTCATTTTTAATTTAATTTTGCACATTAGGAAGAGAAACTCTATGGGTTGGCTCGTTAACCAACTTGGAACGTCCTGTTCTGTCAAATTAAGAATCCGCCGCCTTCAAGTCCAAATAGACCGCCCACTTGATTAGTACAACAGCGCAATAACCGCCTCAATTAAACCGGCAGTTAAACGACGTTATTACTCGAGTTGTTTTCGTCGTTTTGTCGTTTTGATTTCTGCTTTCTGCCCCGGCATCGCGGAGTCGCAAAGTTCTCCATTAAAAACTTATCTTCAATTTAAAGTTTAGAAGAAAACCGCGCGCCTAATTAAAATGTAAAATTCCTCCGCCCCCTTCCCAAGGAGGTACCTTATCGAGAGAAAAATGCTGATTAAGTTCGGAAAATGGACGTAACGCGGTTTTGTACGACGTCTGGAATGGGGCCCGCTAATTTCCATTATCGTTTATCTTTCCGAGCGGTCGCGTCCAGAAAAAGAACAGGGAACATGCATCTCCACTCTCGCGGAAAAATCCCGGTCGCTTCTTGCGTTTTCCGCCTCTTTATGATGCTGCGGTAGCAGTGAATCATTTCACGCCACGCGAACTCCATTTAAACGAACGTCATTCCCTCCCCTTTCTATTACATATTTTCCCCATCTTCTACAAATATAGATACCACAACTACATCTTGTTTAACTCAGTTTTATTTTTGGAACGTTAAATAATTGTGTTGGTGTTAAAAAAGGTATCGTGTTAAATGTCTCAATCTTGTCTATTTAACTGTTGATTGAAGTATAGCATAATTGGTCCTAATTTGAATACAATTGTTAGCAATTAGGATCGTCAATGATAACCTAATACGTTTTGTAAACGAATTTACATTTTCAAGTCCTCGAATAACAATGAACGTGTACTTGGGGTAAAGTTTCGTGTGAAAGCAAATTGGGCAATTACACGAAAGGGCTTCGAGATTCGCGGACCGTTAAAAATTCCCTTCACGGTTCGCTTTGTCGCGACTTTTCCCTTTCTCCAGTCGATCCAGGGGCCCTTTGTCAACTCTCCGGGATGAAGCAAAGGTTTCCAATCGACCGTATTCGACGGCAGACAAAGGAAAACTTTATATTTTATGTTTTCGTCCCATTTTCAATCTCACTCAATCTCTCAACACTGCGTAACGTAACTTTCTTTTAGACTTACTTCGTTCGTCTTAAATAAGATGCACTGTACCGAGATGGGCAACAAACCGGGATTTACGGTTTACACCTTCGTCCTTTATTGGTTCCACAGAGGTTATAAACGCTACCGCAAATTGGAATTAATGCTTCGCCACCCTTATTTTCACAGTCAGGGTTATTGTTTCTTCCTGCGGAGTGAAATTATTTGGGGAAAGGCAACTACAACTTTTATTTTCGCCAGTTAACCATGTCAATAAATAACGTAGTATCTGCAATCTATTTTTAATATAATTTTAGCCGAGTTATGTTACATTAGATATATTATATCGCTTTATTGTGCCGCTTATCATGTTTATAATTCCACATTGTGGTTAGAATTGGTCATTAAACTTTCAAATAAACATAAATAATATGAGGTTATCACGATAAATTTGTTGAAATTATTCGAAACAATATTAATTTACATAAAACATCTCAATATAAAGCTTCGTTATAACGTCTTCGTTTAACACCTGTATATATACAGGTGTTAAAAAAATAATGTAAAATATTTATAGTGGTAATAGTATGGACCAAAATAAACAAAAAAATGTATAAAAGAAGGTTCTAACAAAAACCATTATTCCATATCCAAACGGGTACGACATCTTCGTCTGAAGGATAGTCGAACTCTTTCTAAAATCTCCTCATTGGCTCTAATTTGTTGACATTGCTGATTAATTCGTAGCTGCAGCTCCTCGATGGTATTCACAGTAGTACCATAGACTAGTGTTTCCAAATATCCCCAGAAAAAGAAGTCTACAGGGTTTAGTTTAAGTCAGGCGATTTTGCAGGCCATAGTACAGGTCTGCGTCTTCGTATCCATCTGTGAAAAAGTTTGATTTAAATGTTCTCTAACCGCAATTGAAAACTGACGTGGAGCACCATCATGCATTTTGACGACATTCCCTTAGACTTTAGACCAAAAGCAACAAATGTTGGAATCACATTTGTTGCTTCGCCAGTTCAGGTCAACCCTGACCTTCCACTCAACCTAACAGAAAGAATTAGCAATATCATCCAGGTTCATCTTTATAATATTAATTATATATATTGAAAAACAATATTTCCTTTAAAAGATGATACTTTATTTTTTTTACTTTTTATTACTTCTTTTATACAAATTTCATCTTTTTAAGAAAATATTGTTTTTCAATACATATAATTAATAACAGAAAGAAAGACCGTAAAGAAAAAAAACAAGAAAACAAAAGGAAAAAGGATACCAATACCAATTGCAAGGAAATAATGAAAACTCATAGAAGAATGAGAGATAAAAGTTAAAGGCACACATAAACAGCTAGCTACACACAGAAGCCCTCCATCACCCACCCATCACCCAACATTTCAATGCTCTTTTAAATCGGTTCAGGGGTAGTTCAATCAGATGCCAAGGTAAATTATTGTATCTGGTGTATATCTGATAAGAAAAACACCGTTTGAAAAATTCTGTCCGATGGGAAGGAGGTGTTAGTCTACCCCTGAAGCAAACATTAACATTATGTACGTCCGTTCTGAATTTAATCCTGTCGTGCAGTATAATACAAGCAGACCTTGTGGATTTATCTGCGAGATTTCATGTTCAGCCATTTTAAAAGACACATGATCATATTTCCTCAGGCCGAAAATTAAACGGATGCACGAGTTTTGAAGCTTTTAAACTTTTCCCTGATGTCTAGAATCCAAAAAAGCCCCGTATATGCTGCACAGTAATTGAAGTGTGACAATACCAGAGAGTCGCATAAAAGTTTTTTTGTATGCCAGTCGAGACATAAGCTCAACCAATCAACTGATTAGCGTGTTCCCTAAAGCTCAACGTCTCATCCATGACCAGTTCGAGGTTTTTGACAGATTTACCCAATGGAATAGGAGTATCTCCTATGGACATGTGATAAAATCCATTAATAAATTTCTTTTTTAACAGCGGGGGCCCAAACAAAATGATCTGGGTCTTATTAGTGTTTATCTTTAAGCAATACTCCCGAACCCCACCGATAATGCCATGCAAGTCACACTTGAACTTATTGAAGCTTTCATCAAACTGGCCTTCAGAAAAGGACAGATAAATCTGAGTATCATCAGCATAATAGTGGACGCTACAGAAATTAACGAAGCTATTGAAATTTATCGTGTAAATTTTAAAAGCTAATGAGACAAAATCAAGCCCGATATGGTCAAGACTTGATATTAACAAATCTTGGTTTAGAGTATCGAATACTGTGGAGAAATCCAACATCCCCAGAAGAGTCAATCTATTGGAGTCAGTTGCAGTAACAATATCCTTCACTATATTGTTCAGAACAGTTTTACAGTTATGTCCTTCCCTGAAACCAGACTGATTCACTGGAATAATGGAAAAATGTCGTCAACAAGATTAATCATTGTGTTTTGCATAAAGTTTAGATAAGCAGTGCCTGTTAATCAGTTTGGTAAAACAACAGGACCTGAAAACCTGTCGCCTACAATGCCCATCCAAATGTTTGAGGAAAAACGTGTCTGATGTCCAGATTCCATTATTCCATGGGATTTTTCATCTAAACATGCGTGTTGTGAAAATTAACAAGTCCTTCCGTGTGAATCCGGCCTCATCAGTAAAAAGAATATTGGCAAGAAAACGGATGTTTTTCAGCATCATTGCGTAGAAACCAACGGCAAAAACTACTACTAAAAACAACGTGTTGGAAAATCAACTGGTTTTAAATTCTGTACTCGTTGTACATGATACGGATAAAGCAGTTCCAAGTGAAGGTTTCTCCAAACAAGAGGAGCTGTAATTCCTACCTCGGCTGATATTTTCCGCACACTTGTCCCCGGATATCGCTTTATCCGTGCCATATCAATTTTTTTCTGGTCTAGGATCATAGTCGATATCTAGACCATGATCTTGCGGATAAAGAGCATTGTTTGCTTAATAAACCGGTATTACGCAATCTTTGGTAAATTCTGGCAAAAATACGATGTGAAGGAATGTGACGATTTGGATAAGTTTCAGCATAAACTCTTCGCGCTTCGGTGCGATCCCAGCACAATCATACATGTGTCAGTTAATTCTGCGTTAGAGGAAACAACCATACTAAACGAAAATTTATGCACTAATAACAGTCAAACAGTCAATGTTTATTTCACAATTATTGTAGCCACCTATGATAAGAAAACCATATCTTCAAAACCGTTCATTTGCGGACCCATGTTTATTAAGACCTTTTTGTTTATTTTGGTCTACACTATTACCTCTAAATATTTTAATAATAATAATAATAATAGTTTTATTGAATAAGTATGATTATACATTATTCTCGTCAATAATATACAGTTCGTAAGACATTCAGAACCCAGTATTTATATATTAGGAAAGTTCTTCTCTGCAACGTATTCTTCAATTGAATAATACTCTTTTTCCAATAATATTCGTTTAACTGTCTGTTTGAACCTTTTGTTATTCAACTCTTTTATTTTTGATGGCAATGCATTGTACAATTTGACCGATATATAGTTGAAAGTGTTCTGGGATTTTTTGATTCTGTGATATGGTATTAACAGACTACTTCCATGGCGCGTGTTGTAGATATGTAGATCTTCGTTCTTTGGCAATGTGTCTTTCTTCGTATGAACATTAACTAGGCAGGTAAGTATGAAACAACCTGGAATAATTAGTATTTTTAAGGTTTTAAAAAATGTTCGGCAGCTTGCAATATAGTCAAGCCCAGACAAGATTCGTATCACTTTCTTTTCCATTTTAAATATGTCGTACATATCATTTGACCCTCTCCAGATAGATATGCCATACGTTGCCATGTTGTGAAAGTAAGCGAAGTAGACGCTTTTTGTTTCATTTGTCGGAAAATTTATCTTTTGAATTTCAGTGTCTTTGTCTCTTTTTGTAGAAAAAGTTAGTATTTTGGTTTTATCTGCATTTAATTTCATTTTGTTCATGTCAAACCATTTTTTTGCATCGGCTAATGATGTTTGCGGTTTATTTTTAAATTGCTGATTATCATTTCCTTGGTTGATAACAGATGTGTCATCTGCATAGAGACAAATGCAAAGTGCCTTCACATTTTCTGGCAGATCGTATATATATATCAGAAAAAGTATAGGCCCAAGCACAGAACCCTGAGGTACACAGATTTCCATTCTGAGTGTATTCCTTTCCAATACACCTGTTGTTCTCTCTGATCCAGGTAAGAGGCTAATAAATTATATGCAGTAGCTTTGAAGCCATATTTACTTAAAAGAATGTTTGACCATACCAGGCGGAATATGCGAGAGTGAAAACGTTTGCGAGCCAAAGGTAGAGTGCGGAAGATCACAGATAATAATCAAGGTGTCATAGATTGGCTGTGTCTTATTCTAACAAATCTTCGCCATTGAAATTTAGCGTACAATTAGACAATTAAGACTTTTATAATTTTATGGCCAATTGCCAATCACAAAGTTATCCAGTACTACTAAGTTACTTTTGATTCACGTGATTCATACCTGGAATAAAGGTGTTTATCATTTGAGGCTTATCTTATCTTTGTTTCTATACTTTAGAGTGGTTGTTTCCATTATCAGATCCAAGAAAATCGTTGCTGATATTGTCTTAGCTTCATTTGTAGCCTTAGGATCATCCTAATACATACAAAAACTTTTTCAATTTTGATAACAAGTATTTTTTTATGACTTTCATTATCTCTTATCGTTCTTTCCAGGATATCTATGCACATCTAGCATAGATCAGAGGCAAGTTCAGCTATTTTTTGATAACTTAGTGCAAGGTTATAAGTATATCGTAACAATTGGATATTGATACTTTCTGTAATCTGTTTTTTTGTCAGAAACCTGACATTGAACTTTGGAGTAATAACAGAAAAAGTAGGATAATCGTGATAAATTGTCCAAAATAACATAGTGTTGGTGTGATTAATGTTTTGCGACTAATCACTGTCCCCCTCCGTATTGTTTCGTGATCCGGACCAATTCATTAGGTTATCGTCGCCAGGGATCTGGACTGTAATTCAAAAAACGGGCACGTCATCATTATCATCATTACGGTCTGCGTTACGAAAGAGGGCGAGAGCAGGTTCGCGCACGCACCTTTTAGCCGCGTTCCAACAGACCTTTGAACCAAACCACCAAAGAGTAATGACCGCCTTCCGCGGTCGCTTCTTCCTCGTCTTCTTTCAACTATTACTACTACTACTGGTACAACGAGAAAACGGCTTCGAGTTAAATTGAATCTAAACGGTTGGACATTGTGTGCGGCGATGTGTTACCGATCGGAATAATGTCGGATTAGGCGAATTCGAGGGGTCTATTGTGTACACTGATGCTACCTCTTGTACTGTAGTAAGACGGTTCTGCCTCTCTCCGAATCGGGAAGGGAAGCCTTCGTGAATCCGCTTGAATATTCAAAGAGGTCGGAGGCATCTTGCTTTACCTGCGTTTCACTGGAGAGAAGCGGTCTGCGGCTGGATCTGATTAAATTTAAAGCGCCCAACCTACTTCGGGGTCGAGAGCATGAGAATCTACACGGATTCGACCGCGGAGGCAATATCTTATTAAAATCTCCTCGTATACACCCAGATACTACAGGTTGTTTGTATAACCAAATCCTATTTCCTCCTACATGATGTCAATACTAACGATTCTAGATACTAATAAAAAAATTTTAAATCAATTCTTTTCTCAAAGGAAGTTAAAACAGTTTCTTAAAGAGGCATAATGCCGCCGACGGAGAGACAAGAGTTGAAGAGACCATTTCGAGATCCACTTATTATCTAGGCGCCTTGTCAATTGTCCCAAATTGCCTTTAAGTCCTTAAGATGTCGCCCGAGCCCCATCTGCAATCAGGTCGAGATAAAAGAGAACAGAAGCCCGGACGGGCTTCGGCTTCGGCGTTCTGGGACCTACTGGAAAGACTGCGTTTACGTCAATCAGTCGGCATTATGGGATTAGGGGGCCAAAGAGGCGGCCGTAGGTAAGCCTTTCACGATCTGCTCGTGTTTCAGCTACGGAATGTCTACTGGAAGTGCGAGAGAGCGCTACCTGACAGCGCTTAAGTGCATACGTGGTTGATCTTATGGTTTTACTTAGAGCTGAGTTGCTTAGTTGGTATTTTACGTCAATATTTTGACGTGTTTAGATTATAAGATTTCTTAAACTTTATTTTATTTATATAAAATATTTAATTAAAATTGTTACAAATAACAGTGTTAACAAACTTTTTTGGGTTTCTCATCTTCTTTCATCTTTCTCACCGCCGTAACACATTTACACATTGTGGATGAATGTCTACTTATTGGATCTGTCATATAATAATCTTCTAATTCACGAAGTTCCATCTCAATAGGACTATTTTCAATTTTACATTCTGGAATTTCGTTACCTAATAAACATACAGTTTCGAATTCGCAATTTTGCGTTGTATTATATCTTCCTAAGTTCGGTGAAATTTGTACCATCCTGCACCTGATGTCGTCTAATGTATCATATGGTAACTTCACCCCAGCAAATTCAGAAATAGCCCGCACTATTTTCCAATCTTCTCGAGCTTGCCCTGGTGGATTAACAGCTATTAAAGTTTGTTGAACTCTGCCTTCTGTATTAACATAAGTTGCTTGTTTTTCGGTATACGTTACTCCTGGTAAAATAACATCGGCCATCTCAGCACCGTGATCGCCATGATGACCTTGATAAATAACAAAACATTCTTGTGGGATATCGTGTTTTTCCAACGCTTGTTCATCTGCGCCGTATAAATACAAAACTTTTAAAATACGGTTTTTAAAAAGTTTATAAACCCCCGCTGTATATCCAAGATCTAAAGCCGCCGTTTGAGAGGCGGCTCTGTGAATAATGCAGACAGGATTCCATTCTTCAGTTTTAGTTTTATTTCCAAGTATTTGTGCTGCTTTTAAAATCGCGACGGAATCATCTCTTTCAAGCGCATCCGGGCCAACTATAATAATAGGTTTTTTCGCTTCGATGATTTTCGATGAAAAGTTATGTTTGCCTTCAGCGATTTCTTCCAAAACTTTCGGAGATTTTCCGAGATGTTCGTAATGATATTTTAAATCAGCGGGTTCGCCGATAACCGCGATATCGCATTCGTTTCTTAAATAAGCCGTTCGAATCCTTATGTTTAAAACTGGGGAATCGAATCTGGGATTTAGTCCGATTAGGAGTATAACATCCGCTTCTTCTACCGCTGGCAGTCCAGCGTTAAAAATGTAATTTCCTCGAATGTCGGCCCCGCATCCTTCCATCGGAAAGTTGTACTCGGTGCAGAGGTATTCAGACCCGAGGGAATTGGCAAGATCTTTCAACGCCACCATCGTTTCCGCGTCAGCAAATCCACCGACGACAACCCCTATGTTCGAACAGGCTTTTTTAAGAACACATCCTACTTTAGTAAGTGCTGTTTCCCAACAAACCGGTCGCATAATACCGCATTCGTCTTTCATAAAAGGAGTTACGAGTCTCTGACAATTTAAACCATCGTAACTAAATCTTGCTTTATCCGAAATCCATTCCTCGTTAACTTCGTCATTAACTCTTGGGATTATTCTCATAACACTTCCTGTTCTTGTACAAACAACTATGTTAGATCCAATAGAATCCATTACGTCAACTGAATCGACTTTTCTTAATTCCCACGGCCTTGCTGTGAAACTGTAAGGTTTACTAGTGAGGGCACCAACTGGGCACAAATCAATAACATTTCCAGAAACTTCGGACATAAAATATCTTTCAACGTAAGTTCCTATTTGCATTTGTGATCCGCGCCCAGTCGTACCTATTTCTTCTATTCCAGCTATTTCATTAGCAAACCTAACGCAACGGGTACAATGAATACATCTCGTCATATGCGTCTTTATTAATGGCCCAATATCCTTATCTTCAACAGCACGTTTTCCTTTAAAATCCATATCAACAAAACGAGATCTATCAGACCCAAACGTCATCGAAATATCTTGTAAATCACATTCACCACCTTGATCGCAAATGGGGCAATCCAAAGGATGGTTAATCAATAGAAACTCCATTACCGCTTCTCTAGCTTTTCTAGCAAAAGGTGAATGCGTTTTGATATTCCACCCTTTCATTACTGGCATCGCGCATGATGCTATCGGTTTTGGAACCTTTTCGATCTCCACCAAACACATCCTGCAATTTCCCGCTATCGGTAAACGATCGTGATAACAAAAACCCGGGATATAAATCCCTATCGAAGCTGCAGCTTTCATAATTGGAGTTCCAGGTGGGACCTTGACCTTTATTCCATCGATGGTTACTTCTACCTCACTCGGCCGACCACGAGGCTTAGAGTAATGCTTTAAAAAGAAGTTAAAAACGGGTCGTTTAACACGTTTCAAAAGGAACGAATAAGATTGTGGAAGCATTTGACTGGGATGTCAACTCAAATGACATAAATGACAAATAACATATTATATCGAAGTTTTACTGTATTATTTATTTATTCTTTTTGGAATTTTGACAATGATAATTATTTTCTTTTCTTCGAGCAACCTCAAATATAAGGAGGACTTTTTTCGTTTCTAAATAAAACTAGAACTAACACTAGACCTAGAACTACACTAGCACTGTTACTATACAGAATTAACACTGTACCTAGAACTAGAATCATTTGGGTTTAGCCGCACGTCTCTAAAGACGGCTAAAGCCGAATGATTCTAGTTCTAGGTATAGTGTTAGTTCTAGTTTTACACCTGCACTGCCACTAGAATTAACATTAGACCTAGAACTAGAAACATTTGGATTTAGCCGTACGTCTTTTAAGACGGCTAAACCAAAATGATTCTAGTTCTTGATCTAGCGCTGCATAATAATTAAAACCACAACTAACACTAGACCTAGAATTACACTAGCACTGTTACTGTACAGAACTAACACTATACCTAGAACTAGGATCATTGGGGTTTAGCCGCACGTCTCTAAAGACGGCTAAACCCGAATGATGCTAGTTCTAGGTATAGTGTTAGTTCTAGTTTTACACTTGCATTGCCACTAGAACTAACATTAGATCATTGGATTTAGCCGTACGTCTTTTAAGACGGCTAAACCCCAATGATTCTAGTTCTTGATCTAGCGCTGCATAACAATTAAAACCATAATTAACAGTAGACCTAGAACTAACACTAGGTCTAGAATTACAATAGCACTGTTACTATGCAGAACTAATGCTATACCTAGAACTAGAATCATTGGGGTTTAGCCGTACGTCTTTTAAGACGGCTAAACCCAAATGATTCTAGTTCTTGATCTAGCGCTGCATAACAATTAAAACTAGAACTAACACTAAATCTAGAACTACACTACCACTGTTGCTATGCAGAACTAACACTATACCTAGAACTAGAATCATTTGGATTTAGCCGTACGTCTTTTAAGACGGCTAAACCCAAATGATTCTAGTTCTTGATCTAGCGCTGCATAACACTTAAAACTAGAACTAACACTAGATCTAGAACTACACTACCACTGTTACTATGCAGAACTAACACTATACCTAGAACTAGAATCATTGGGGTTTAGCCGTACGTCTCTAAAGACGGTTAAACCCGAATGATTCTAGTTCTAGGTATAGTGTTAGTTCTAGTATTACACTTGCACTACCACTAGAACTAACATTAGACCTAGAACTAGAAACATTTGGATTTAGCCGTACGTCGTTTAAGACGGCTAAACCCAAATGATTTTAGTTCTTGATCTAGCGCTGAATAACAATTAAAACTAGAACTAACACTAGATCTAGAACTACACTACCACTGTTAATATGCAGAACTAACACTATACCTAGAACTAGAACTATTGAGGTTTAGCCGCACGTCTCTAAAGACGGCTAAACCCAAATGATTCTAGTTCTAGGTATAGTGTTAGTTCTAGTTTTACACTTGCACTGTTACTACGTAGAACTAACATTATACCTAGAACTAGAATCATTTGGGTTTAGCCGCACGGTTCTAAAGACGACTAAACTCAAATGATTCTAGTTTTTGATCTAGAGCTGCATAACAATTAAGACTAGAACTAACACTATACCTAGAACTAGAATCATTGGGGTTTAGCCGCACGTCTCTAAAGACGGCTAAACCCGAATGATTCTAGTTCTAGGTATAGTGTTAGTTCTAGTATTACACTTGCACTACCACTAGAACTAACATTAGACCTAGAACTAGAAACATTTGGATTTAGCCGTACGTCTTTTAAGACGGCTAAACCCAAATGATTTTAGTTCTTGATTTAGCGCTGAATAACAATTAAAACTAGAACTAACACTAGATCTAGAACTACACTACCACTGTTACTATGCAGAACTAACACTATACCTAGAACTAGAATCATTGGGGTTTAGCCGTACGTCTCTAAAGACGGCTAAACCCGAATGATTCTAGTTCTAGGTATAGTGTTAGTTCTAGTATTACACTTGCACTACCACTAGAACTAACATTAGACCTAGAACTAGAAACATTTGGATTTAGCCGTACGTCGTTTAAGACGGCTAAACCCAAATGATTTTAGTTCTTGATCTAGCGCTGAATAACAATTAAAACTAGAACTAACACTAGATCTAGAACTACACTACCACTGTTAATATGCAGAACTAACACTATACCTAGAACTAGAACTATTGAGGTTTAGCCGCACGTCTCTAAAGACGGCTAAACCCAAATGATTCTAGTTCTAGGTATAGTGTTAGTTCTAGTTTTACACTTGCACTGTTACTACGTAGAACTAACATTATACCTAGAACTAGAATCATTTGGGTTTAGCCGCACGGTTCTAAAGACGACTAAACTCAAATGATTCTAGTTTTTGATCTAGAGCTGCATAACAATTAAGACTAGAACTAACACTATACCTAGAACTAGAATCATTGGGGTTTAGCCGCACGTCTCTAAAGACGGCTAAACCCGAATGATTCTAGTTCTAGGTATAGTGTTAGTTCTAGTATTACACTTGCACTACCACTAGAACTAACATTAGACCTAGAACTAGAAACATTTGGATTTAGCCGTACGTCTTTTAAGACGGCTAAACCCAAATGATTTTAGTTCTTGATTTAGCGCTGAATAACAATTAAAACTAGAACTAACACTAGATCTAGAACTACACTACCACTGTTGCTATGCAGAACTAACACTATACCTAGAACTAGAATCATTGGGGTTTAGCCGCACGTCTCTAAAGACGGCTAAACCCGAATGATTCTATTTCTAGGTATAGTGTTAGTTCTAGTATTACACTTGCACTACCACTAGAACTAACATTAGACCTAGAACTAGAAACATTTGGATTTAGCCGTACGTCTTTTAAGACGGCTAAACCCAAATGATTCTAGTTCTTGATCTAGCGCTGAATAACAATTAAAATTAGAACTAACACTAGATCTAGAACTACACTACCACTCTTACTATGCAGAAGTAACACTATACCTAGAACTAGAATCATTGGGGTTTAGCCGCACGTCTCTAAAGACGGCTAAACCCAAATGATTCTAGTTCTAGGTATAGTGTTAGTTCTAGTTTTGCACTTGCACTGTTACTACGTAGAACTAACATTATACCTAGAACTAGAATCATTTGGGTTTAGCCGCACGGTTCTAAAGACAACTAAACTCTAATGATTCTAGTTCTTGATCTAGAGCTGCATAACAATTAAGACTAGAACTAGCACTAGACCTAGAACTAGAAAGTGAACTAGAAACCCGAGTGTTTCTAGTACTAGGTCTAGTGTTAGTTCTAGTTTTACACTAACACTATTACTATGTAGAACTAACACTTTACCTAGAACTAGAATCATTTGTGTTTAGCCGTCTTTAAAGACGTGCGGCTAAACCCAAATGATTCTAGTTTTAGGAATAGTGTTAGTTCTAGTTTCACACTTGCACAGGTCTTTATTAATTAGTAAGACCTTGACCTTTATTCCATCGATGGTTACTTTTACCTCACTCGGCGGGCCACGAGGCTTAGAGTTATACTTTAAAAAGAAGTTAAAAACGGGTCGTTTAACATGTTTCAAAAGGAACGAATAAGATTGTGGAGGTATTTGACTGGGATGTCAACTCAAATGACATAAATGACAAATAACATATTATATCGAGGTTTTACTGTATTATTTATTTATTCTTTTTGGAATTTTGACAATGATAATTATTTTCTTTTCGTCGAATAACCTCAACTATAAGGGGGACTTTTTCGTTTCTATTCTCTTCTTTTTCATTAGAATTATAAAGCGTAAGTCATTAAAATCTCATGGTTTACAAAACCCGGTTGGGTTTTTTAAAAAAAGAGTGCCCTCTTAAGCGGTAGATCGCGAAGCCGTCGAAATTTTAAATGTCGATGGTTTTACGATGTGCCTCTATAGTCGTTATTTCGGGAAAACGCTCCCGCCTTCGCGCCTAATTAGTGATTACGACCACCGATTACCATCTATGCATTATTCATGTCCGTGTAGATGCAGATCTTCGATTATCGGCCTGCCACATGCGCATAATAATGTGGTTCCGATAATACCTGGTTGATCGGTGTGAGACTTTCGCTGTTAATGAGGTACTTACAGCTCGCTTTATCGTTTTACCTACAGCGATTTTAAATTGTATAATCTGTTTGTTTTTAATTTATTTCATACAAAATAATATTTTCGTTTTAATTCAGTTGTGCGATGATTTTGACCACACCCATCATCATTGTCCATTCCTCTTACTACTTACTTCACTCTCGTTTCGCGACGAATTCTTAATTGATTTCAAGACTGGGCGTAGGTAAAAGCGGCCCGAGAGCGGTACCTTTTTACGAACAACTTGATTTACAATGCAAATTCGCTCTGTAAACATTTGTTTATGGACCTGTTTTACATGTTTTATGGGTCGAATTTATGGCCGGGCTTCGGGAATTTTATGGGCCGAGTGAAGGAAGCCCCGGTGGCATAAATTAGCGTTTTTATACCGTCTTCCGAAGGCATTAGGTTAATTTATGTTACATTTTTCGAAGAGATGTTCTCTTATAAGATTTAACGCCCTTTATTTCCTCCGGGTTACCGTAACTGTTAAGTGGCTTATGGGTACGCTTCCTATAAAGAAGGAGATAATTAAGCGGTTCGGGAAGGAAAGGAGTTTTTGCGTGTGTATTTTCACGTTGTTTTCGAGACCTCAAAAGGGCGAAGGAGGAATGCCTTATATCGAGTTCACCGAGGTAAGCTACACTTTATTAAGCTCTCCGCTCTGGTTGACAAGAGATGGCGAATTGATACGTTCGAGTTCAAAGGAGGAACGTAATATCCTTCGAAGGTCCTTTGCTCGAAAGGACGTAAATAAATTCCTTCGCTTGCGCAAAACCTACCTCCGTCCGTTTGTCTCTATGTTGCTTCTCTTCGCCTTTACAACGAATACTACCATCATTGAAACGAGCTTAAAGAAACGAATTGCGAGAAACGTCGACGTGTTCCTTCAGTTAACCGATTCCGAGAACCATTTTATCGGTACCTGCCCATGCATAACTCCTTCGCTAAGTTAAAAATCGAAAGCCATTAAGAGTAATGGCATTGTCCATCTCTTTTGGTACCGTTTCGCGAAAGACACGTTTACGTACTCTTCTAACAAAGTAGGTCTATTAACTGGGGCTCGTTGGCTTTTGTCATCGGCAACAAGTTAAGAATGTTAAAAATTGCAAATACTAGAAGATCTTTTCCTTAAGTATCATTATCGATTGTTTTAGCGTAGCAAGAAGATTGAAGTGTTCAAGATACTTTTCTTAGCAGCATTCCGTTCTCTTTCAGTAATTTTCTCACTCGTTTGTGATGTTTCGCAATCTCGATGTATTCTTTCATTCAATGTTTATTACTGATGACTATTTCTTTAATGTATCGTGTATTTACTTAACTTTAAAACAAGTCGTTGAGCTTTTTTTTCTTTTCATTGAAAATCGATACTTTTAAATTAAATAAAATTAAAGGAATATAGTTTAACATAGCTTTATAGTATAGACATTGGGTAGTTTTACAAAGGAAAAATTTTGCTTGGAAAAGGTGACGTCCTTATGACAATCTTGAGTTTTCATCTTAAAATACGCACGACTAAACCCGAATGTCTCTGGTTCTAGGTCTTGTGTTAGTTCTAGTTTTACACTAGCACTGTTACTATATAGAATTAACACTATATCTAGAACTAGAATCATTCGGGTTTAGCGGTCATTAGAGACGTGAGGCTAAACCCAAATGATTCTAGTTCTAGATATAGTGTTAGTTTTAGTTTTACACTAGCACTGTCACTAGAACTAACATTAGACCTAGAACTAGAAACACTTGGGTTTAGCCGTCTTTAGAGACGTGCGGCTAAACCCAAATGATTCTAGTTCTAGGTCTAGTGTTTTTCTAGTTTTACACTAGCACTGCTACTATGTAGAACTAACAGACAGAACTAGAATCATCTAGGTTTAGCCGCACGTCTCTAAAGACGGCTAACTCGAATGTCCAGTTTTGCACTAGAACTAACACAAGACGTTCTAGATATAGTGTTAGTTTTAGTTTTACACTAGCACAATCACTAGAACTAACATTAGACCTAGAACTAGAATCATTCGGGTTTAGCCGTCTTGAGAGACGTGCTGCTAAATCCGAATGTTTCTAATTCTAGGTCTAGTGTTTGTTCTAGTTTTATACTAGTACGGCTGCTATGTAGAACTAACACTATACCAATAAACGTAATAACGAACAATAAGCGTAAACATGCTGCAGAACGCTTAGTGATTCGTTTTTTGGACGAATTCAAATTTGTGTTCAACAACAAGAAGCTATATTGAACAGTTACTTTAATTTTGTTTTTTTTTAAACTTATTGTTACTTAATATTTCATTGTTTTCTTAATGCTATTAATGCACCGGTCTATACTTTTTCATCTTTTACGAAAAGAACTTAGTTATATTTGTTTAAAATTGTCGTTTGTGAATTTCATAGCCTATTTCTTGTGAAAAAATCACGTTTATGTCGACATTTTTGAAACAATCTAATTATCTCAAAATGTACACGTATTAGATGTACCATATGCTTAACAAAAGTAAAAGATAATTAGTAATGCCTTCCAAAGTCTTAGAAAAATACAGGGTGCTCCATTTAAGATAACAAAGTTATGATTCTCCAAACGTTGCGTCAATTAACCGCTTCTAGTAAACACCCTGTATAGTAACATTCAATAGTGCTAGCTGTGTCCGAAAGACCGAAGCTTTGTTTATCGATATATTAAATTGCAATCTTGAATATTTAATAATAATAATGCTGATAACGAATTTAAGTGATCACATGAATTTTCAAAAATTTTCACAAAATAATGAATAATTTGGCAACCTTGCATTCAAAATTTGAAAACTAGATATGAAGTTGTAGCATTTATTACAACTATCAACTTATGTAAAAGTACATAGAGTTCCATTAAAAAAAAAATTAAGTTGAGTACGGTCCTAGAATTATGAAACACACTGTATTGCTAAAAATAATTTTAATCACAGCTTTGATGGTAATATATGACGACATAAAAACATTTTTTTTTAATTTTCAACAGTAAAGCCACTATCTTCCGCCCCCCGTATTATTGACTCACCCTCTATATTATAAATTCCAAAAATTTGTCAAAAAAGTTGCAACAACCCAGCTTATCGTATTTGCAAGTATAAAACTTATAAAGAAACTTAAACATGCCATTTCGCAACAAAAACATTATTACACTGTTATTTCTTTACGTCATAAAATAATTAGTTCGAATGTTAATAACCTTATACTTTAACAAAGTTTAGTTTTATTAATCGGCTTGTTTTATCACCTGTAACAAGCTCTTAATGCGCAACATTATCTTTCCTTGTTAACACTTGGTTTATCATGAAATTACATCCATTATACACACAATATGATGACCAATTTCGCCGCACGTCTCTGAAGACGGCCAAACCAGAATGATTCTTGTTCTAGGTCTGGTGTTAGTTCTAGTTTTACACTTGCACTGTCACTAGAACTAACACTATACCTAGAACTAGAAACATTTTGGTTTAGCCGTACATCTCTTAAGACGGCTAAACCCGAATGTTTCTAATTCTAGGTCTAGTGTTAGTTCTAGTTTTACACTAGCACTATTACTACGTAGAACTAAGACTATACCTACAACTAGAACCATTTGTGTTTAGCCGCACGTCTCTAAAGACGGCTAAACCCAAATGATTCTAGTTCTAGGTATAGTGTTAGTTCTAGTTTTACACTTGCACTGTCACTAGAACTAACACTCTCTTTTATCATTTCATTTCACGTTTAAATGCAAATTTATAATAGTACATTTGTTCAATAAGTGAGGTTAAATCGATGTGATGTTAAGTTTTTGACACAAATCATATTTAAAGACTTTAATAGTTATTTTTGATACAAGATAGCGAAATGACACTTTTGCATTCGAGAACGAAAGTTTTTTTTGCTAGCTTTAGCGAGCAAAAAAAATCTTTAAATATGATTTAATCATGTCTTTATTGTTTATCTTACAAAAACATACTAGATCATTACAAGAGCAACGCTGTCGGAAACCGCAAACTAGCACACATTGAATTGTAGATACATCTGATTAAATTTAAAACACACCTTAAAAACGTTTTTTGTATTTCCTCAAGCCTGGTAATACATTTGTGATAATCTTGTTTCCAAACAGTGTTAATAATGTATCAACTATCGATTCGCTCCATAAAGTATTCATTTTATTTTACCAATTTCGAGATTATAATTCTCTCATCTTCAGGAATCTTTAAGTTTATGGATGCGTCACATCGTCTTAGATTCTGAAAACTGGCAACACTCCTTTCAAACATGTTGCATATTCTGCCTTCCTTTTCCGCAATCTATTGGCATTACATGATACTGCATTTTCTTTGTTAGTCATCAATTTGTTCTTTAACATCTTTTTTGGCAGATTATGCCAACTGTTGTTCTTGTTCTTGGTCAATGATATTTATGATATTTAATGTAAAAAGCACTAAAATGAATAAAGATAGGAAACTCATAACTTGATAGGTTAAATAACGATCGATCGAGACCACACATAGAGAATATTTGATGAATGCGAAGCAAAATGTCGTTAATCGACGGCAACGTTATCGCCCGAATAAAATCCCTATTAATTTTCAGCGACCGTTACGTTTTTTCCAGACCTTGTTCTTTCTCTCTATCTCTCTTCAGCAATTTGTCACTGGAATTGTCAATTGCAACGGCAAATCGGTCGATAATTTTCACGCCGCCCCGTTGTAATTTAAAACGGTTGACAAATTGCACTTCGAAAACAGATACGAATCCCGTTGTATTTCGCTTATTTTCACCCGAAAATTTAAAACCCATACTTCAAAAACTAATTACCTATGGGTACCTTTTATTATTATCTTTTTTTTTGTTATAAATGATTTATTTCGTTTTTTTTTTGTTTTAGGTAAGTAACCATTTTTTCTGCATACATCAAGGAATACTCAACGCCTGTCTGAAATAGTCTGAAAATAAGGGTAAGAAATGTAAAAGGTAATAGAGGGGAAACGTCCGTAACTGAAAGCGAGGCGGGTTGAAACTCAAAAAGGAAAAAAAATGGTACCCCTCTGCACGAAAACCAATTTACCGATCGCCTAAATTCGCCGTGGGGCCGCTTTCCGAAGCGGTTCTCATGAATAGTAAAGCGCTAATGCGTTCGTGTTCGCGTAGCCTTAGGCCTCGGTATGTTCCGAGGGTACAGAGTCGCGATCGTAGCGCTGCCGGCGTTCAAACCTGGAGTACATACAAAGTACATAAAGTCTCGCTCCATCAACTGTAGATTAGAGGTGCGAAGATTGATGTTACACACTCAAACTACACGTACGCTCTTTAACCGTTTGTATCTCAAAGAATGCAATCATGCATCTTTTTAATTAGAGAAAATATTTGTTTGCTTTATTTATAATGAATCTCGTTTCCTAAGTACTAAGTTTATCAGTAAAATCAAAGGGACACAAATCGGAACGTAAAAGGAAACGAAAACAACGGGAGCGCAGACGGACAACAAACGGGGTGTCCAATTAATGTTAATTGTTGCCTTGCTCTTTATCAGCTTCTCCGTGTATTTATCCGGCGGGAACACAATGCGTTAATTAATTTTATAAATCCCGCGCGTCCCTCTTTCGTTTCGGACCGCCTAAGGGAATAAACGGCGAGGCTAATTGAATAAGCAAGGTCAGGGAGCACGAAACAAAGCAAAAACAAAAAAAACCACTTGAAGTACCGTGCTATTTTCGCACTGCGAAGCCTACTCCTACTTCTCCTGCCGCCGTCTGCGAATCGTGTGAGATTAGGTCAATTAGGCCACGTGTAATCCCGACTGATTAATGACGCTATTTCGTGAACTAATATCTTTCAGCTTGGGACGGAGTTAATTTCATGGTATTAGAATTTAGATTTCAGAAATTTCGTGCCAGAAAATAAGTACGGTTCAATTTTTATTTTAAATTTACCACCATTAAATACTTGAAATGCACCGAAAAAAAGAAATAAAAAATTTACATAGACACGAAAAGAAGGACGGTGGAAATGAAAGACCGCTCAGGGCGAATTTGTGCATTTTTATTGACAAGAGAGCGCTCCCTAATTCAATATTAACGCCCCTCGCGTGCCCCCAAACGCCAGAAACTCGATACCTGTAATTAAATTTTCAAGAGACAGCCCTTAAAAACTCAATTTGGCTTCCCAACGCGTATTTTTTTCAATTACCCTATTGGGAAAGAGGAAGTGGGGTTGAACTTTTTTTTTACCAGAAAGTTTTCTCTCAAGGCCAAACTAAAAACATATTAAAAAAAGGTACGCTATTCATAGCGCCATTCATTATTACAGAACATATTGCGAGATCGACTTAATTCCAACAGAGAAAATATTACTTTGTTTTATTAAGGCGCTACAATTAATACCTTGATCAAGATATATTACAACCCCTCGGCTCTCAGGAAATATTAAAGCGCCTCGATAATTCTCTTAATTCTGATGGGGAAAGCATAAGTTTGCGTTATTAAGCCGAGGCCGTTTGCGGCCGAGACGATACATTTAATACCGTATTGATATAATATTGGATGACATATACATATACAGGTGTCCCGAAACTCAACGTCAAGTTGCGTACATCATATCTTTAGGTACTATGGTCAGAAATGTTCGCAATTTAATAGTGACTTTTTTAATAATCTATTCTTTGTGAACCATGCTACTGTAGAAGTCACAAATCAAAGAACAAAAGTCGTTAGTTTTGCAAAAAATATATTAATTTGATTGAGTTAAGGTTGAAAGAATTTATGTCTATCAAGTTTGACACACGATTTCTAAAAAAAGGAGTAGTACAACATCCTTGGCAAGTAATTTTAAAAGATGGCCTGTTTAGTCAAGTTTCCAAAATGGTACAACACTTGCCATTTTTCTTATCATTATTTTCTTAAAACTAAGGCAAATGCTCAAATTATTGGCCATCGGCATTAATACAAGCTCTGCATCGTTACATAAAAGATCTTTTTACTAGTTGTGCAAATCTCTTTGCATTTATTTCTTCTGCTGCTGTATGAATATTGTGGCTCAGTTCGGCAAGATTTTCAATCAGTTTTTAATACACTGTTTCTTTTATGCAATCCTAATAAAAAAAATCAAAGGGATTTAGACCCAGAGAATGAGGAGGCCACGTAATCGAACCACGACGCCCAATCCATCTTTCTGGGTATTCTGTATGCAATCCCATACAGGACAAGCATAATGAGCTGGGCAACCATCTTGTGGAAACCACATTTCTCTGTAGAAGTGGCACATCTTCTAACAAAGTTGTTAAATCATTTTGGAGGAAATAGAAATAACATACGAAAGTATGAATTTTTTAAATAACGCGTTTTTTGCAGAAAAACAGGCAATCATATTTTTTAGGAAAAGAAAAATGGCAAGTGTTATACCATTTTGGAATCTTGTCTAAACAGGCCATCTTTTAAAATAACTTGCCAAGGGTGTTGTCAAACTTAATAGACATAAATTCTTTCAACCTTAACTCAATCAAACTAATACTTTTTTTGCAAAACTAACGACTTTTGTTGTTCGATTTGTGACTGCTATAGTAGCATGGTTCATTAGGAATACATTATTAAAAAAATCACTATTAAATTGTGCACATTTCTGACCGTAGTACCTAAAGGTATGATGTGATGAAATGTACTCACACTTCAAATGACGAGAAAAACATTATTTATGAACATAGAGTGAAATGGAATAGCTTCGAATACAGAAGACAAATGTAATTGAAGAATCATGTTCATAAATGTTCAAATTGATGACCATTATTGTCCAGACAACGTTGATAACGCGTATAATTCGCTTTGAGATATCACCACAAAAAGAAGTCCATGGGCGTGAGGTTTGGGGAATAGATAGGGTATTAATTAGATAGGGTATTCAATGGTAGCCCTTCGTCCAATCCATGTGTCTTTGTGACTGTTCCGTTAAAAAAATGATCTTATAATGCCCAATGTAGATATCCCACACCACTCTGTAGGTACGTTGCATACTAGAGGACCTATTCCAACTGTCTAACCCAGTTCCAGGGTGCGACATTCACTAGGGGTTGAGAAATTAAATCCTTAGTTTAGTGGTTGTTACTCCTGGTAAGTTCACATGATGTTCAAGTGTTACATGAGGATTTACCTCGCGATTAATGGACCCATTTAATTTAAAGGATGCCTCATTGCTCCACACAATTTTGTGTGCAAACTCTGCACCTTCTGCACATTTTGCCAGGTACCATTCACAGAATTGAATTCTCCGGTCAGGATCGATCAAGTTGGAATGTAGCATTTCAAGTGCAGACGCTTCATGAGGCGATAGACGCTATTTTTTGAGATGTGGGTTTCTCGAGCAGTTTGTCGAAGAGATTTCTGTGGTGATCGAGGGAGTGTTTCCTGCACCTGCTCTTCTTTTCTAAGGCTCGTGGATGTCCGTAGTCGTCCAGAATGTTACTTATTGACGTTCTGGACGGTTCCATCTGATTCAAATTTGTTTCTGATGCGAGCAATGGTCCGTCGCGTTGATAATAATAATAATAAGTTTATTGCCACATTGTTAATACAAAAGAAAAATAATATATATGTATACATAAATAAATAAATTAATAGTGTATGTTGACAAAAGGTCAGTTTATGTATGTAAAAAAAGAAAAATCTATATAATTCAACATTTAAGCAAAAAAAGAAGAATAGCAAAGAGGAAAGAGAAAAAAAAACACACAACCAGTACAGTTGACAGAGAGGAGGAAAAAAAGAAAAAAGGAAAAGAGAAGAGAAGCAGGCGACATCAAGAGCTAGCAATGAGATTACGATCTGCTGGACAAAGGGTCATTCGGGAAATAAGCTTCATGACATGGTGGACAAACTGGCAAGGAAAGCTGCAGGCGAACCTCCGGGATCGCCGGAACCATTCATTGTCGCAACAATAAGGTCTTTAATAGAGCTTCAAAAAGAGGAAACACGTAAGAAGTTTCTAAACTATTGGGACAGGACACCAGGATGTCGCCAAGCCAAGCCAAGGTAAATCCTAAACGAACAGATTAATTTATGAGGCTGTCCAGAAAGAACCTACGTTTGGTCATAGGGCTAATCACTGGACACTGGCATCTACAGAAGCACTTACTGAACATGGGAATAAGTGACACCGACATCTGCAGAGGATGCGGTGAGGAGGAGGAATCAGCGGAACACATTTTATGCGACTCCAAACATTAAGGTTATCTATTTTTGGAGGTATCCCGATTAGCATGAGTGGAATCAGGACAGCACAACCAGGACAAATTCTAGCCTTTGCCTCCAAGGTAATATGGCTGGAAGGACCCTAATGCTCACCAAATGAGGGAAGTACGTACAAGGGATCTGCTGAGGTCAAAGTACTGCGGGCGATTCAGCCTGCCTTCCCGCGAATCCAAAATCCAGAATATGAGTAACGTATCAGACTGTGCTCTAGTAGACAGACCACGAGACGACACGAATTGAAAGTTCGTGTACAAGTATACTGGGGTCCGAGAAGAAAGTATCTTATATAGTGTAGTCAGTATACTGAAGGATATGTGCTTTTCGACAGTCAACATTCGAAGGTGATCACGATATTGCGTAACATGGTCGTTCTTACCCAGGTCAAAAATAAAGCGTAGGCAATTGTTCTGCAATCTTTCCAATTTGTTACGGAGGGTAATTGCCAGGTCGGGATAAACCGTATCAGCATAATCTCTGTGGGGTAGTAGTAATGGGTAACAAAGATTACGACGGACAGCAAGGAAACAACCAAGTTTACGCAAAGAATGAAAATAAAAATAGACCTTCCCACAGACAGACTGAATTTGACACCGCCAAGACAGCGTTGAATCCATTGTCACCCCCCAAGTTTTTGACAGTGTTGGTGAAATGTATAACATTGTCACCAAGTATCAGTTGCGTATCATCGAAAGAGTAAAATTTTGCAAGTACAGGTTTTGAACCGAATGCTATAGCTTGCGTCTTGGCAATACTCAAACTCAGGCCAAAACATTTAGACTAGTGAAGTATCCTGAACAGATCGCCATTAAGACAACCGTCCATGGATACCGGGAGCTAATTTACAGTTGTTGATGTATAGATTTGAAGATCATCCGCATATAAATGATAGTTGCATGAAATGAAAAAAAGTAATGGGTCCAATACACTTCCCTGAGGCACACCACTATGACTTTGAAACACAGAAGAAGAAGATGAAGTGTCATGCACACAAAAGGAACGTTGAGAAAGGTATGACCTAAACCAAGTAACGCACTCAGGTTCAAAGCCCATAGCAGACAGAGACGATACCAGTAAGTTATGATCCACAGCATCAAATGCTTTGCTCAAGTCCAGCAAAACTAACAAGGTTATTCGTCGATCGTCACAGTTACGTTTAATATCATCAGTAACCTTGATGAGTGCCGATTTGGTACTGTGGCCTGATCAGAAACCAGATTGATAGTCTGTAATTAGTTTATGCTCATCAAGGTAATCCTGCACTTGATTGTACACCAAGCGTTCAAGTGCCTTAGATAATACGGAAAGTATCGATATTGGCCGAAAATCACTTAGGCGAGTACTTAATCTTAGGAATGGGAACAACGCAGTCCTGTTTCCAAATTGCTGGAAAGGTCGAAGACTCTATGGAGAAATTAAAGATAAGAAACAATGGTGGAGTAATTATGTCCAAGATGGGAAGGAGTTGCCTAATACTAACATCGTCAGCACCGACACTTGTAGAGCGCGTTTTTGCAAGAGCGAACCCGAGACTCATCTAACATGGTGAAGGAAAACCGTGATGGATGGCGGTTTTACGAATTCTTCTGAATCGTCTTTGCACTTCGATGGCGTTTTCGGATTTCCAATAACATTTCAGGACAAACTAAGTTGTTTTCTATTGTCATGCTGATTAATTAATTACACCTGCCATACAAAAAATGTATCATGTTAGCAACAGTTAAAGTATGAGTACATTTTTTTTGACACCATGTGTTGCAAAGTCTCGCTCGCAATCAAACCAGGCTTAAACAAAATAGAGAAAATTCAGCTTAATTAGGAAAAAGTGTACGTTTTAAGTTCAAAGTTAAGCCGACGTCGTTTGCGGCTGAGAGGCTTAAATTCAGTTTATGAAAAATTACTGTTTAATAGAAAAAGTTGCACAAGTTAAACAGTGATAAATTTTAATTTCCCCCAAAAAAAAATAATAATGCAATCAACTACTGAATAAGAACGATTACGAAAATTTTTTCGTTAATAAATCCCATATAATCCTGTTTACCGTGTAAGATTATGGGGCTGTGGGTCGAAAATTAATTCCCAAGCCTTTGAAAATTTATGTGAACGCATTAAAACGCGATTCAGTTTCAAGAAGCTGGGTTGCTATGGTAGCGGCATCTGCGTTTCTTCTACCTCTCCCTGCTCATTACGAAAACACATTCTACTTTGGTTTCAAAAAAGGCGAGATCGCGCGATTTTCACGGCATCGGCAGAAATGACCGATAAATCAACGAGGAATATATGTAATTTTTGGGATTCCGGTCTCGAAAAAGGTGTCAAGAAGTGACCCGGAGAAAGATTAATGTGGAAGGACGGTCGAAATATGACCCCAGAAATCCGGGTGGGGTCAAAACTCGAATATCGGTTAAGTCTGAACTGGAACATAGGGGAAGACGTCTTAAAACGAACTTGTTTAATAAATAAAAATAAACTTTAGATAACAATGAATGTCTTTTCGAAGAATTAGTAAAAAGTAAAAGAAATTTTATTTCCTTTTTGGTGTATTGAGAAAGTTGT
Source organism: Onthophagus taurus (assembly GCF_036711975.1). Lineage (NCBI taxonomy): Eukaryota > Metazoa > Arthropoda > Insecta > Coleoptera > Scarabaeidae > Onthophagus > Onthophagus taurus. Next base: position 2,281,932 of record NC_091968.1, on the reverse strand, counting down.
ATCAGGTAAAAACGTAAAAGAAACCTTTTTAAAGTCCTCTTTATTGTTTGAACACGTTCCTATGAGGTTTACACGTTTTATTACGCCGTTTCGGAAGCCCACACTAATGGATTTCTGTCGAAAAATGCGGCGATATCAGAGGCAAAACGTAAACATTTACCTCACCTGTCCCTTTTCGTTTCTTTTTTCGTCCGAAAAACACGACCGACCTCCCAAACGCCACGTTGCAACAAGGTAGGTATTTCAAGCTTTGAGACGTCCGAAGCCAAATATTTAAATTAGCAGCATTTCCAAGCGATATTATAAAAAAATGTAGATCGTTTTCGAAATAGTTTTAGCATGTTTTTGGTACAAAAATAAACTGAAGATTCTCTAATATCCATCTGGTTATTTCTTTTCATTTAATGCGCATATTTTTGAGCTTCATTAAAAGGGGGAAACTTTTTCTAATTCGATCTGAAGCAAAATATAATGCTGAGAGGTATAAACAGCCGGGAAATAAAAAAGCGTGTAAATAAACCCTTTGAGACTGGAACTACTCGGAGTCCATAGAGGACTTATTTGACGTATTGCAAGGGGGATGGAAAACGTTCTACCATAACGAGGGGTACGGGGACGAATGCGCCGATAATTTTCCCACCGCATTCGCGGCCAGAATCGATTTTAGCGTTTTATTTTCCCGGAGTTCACAGAACGTCGGTAACCGCTTTAAAGAGGCACCCAGAAGTGGGCAACTCTAAGAGGCCCAGAGGGGACTAAAACCGACTGTAAAGTATGCATCGAGCCGCCCTCCCTTTTCTCTACTTCGCCGTCGTCGTCGTCGTCTCCTCCGCCTACCCAAAACCCACCCGACGATTCCCCCCTTTTGCAGCCATCGCCGGAGGGAACCAGGAGAACGATACGGGGAAACAATTTCTCAATTTCGCGATGGGGATATTGAAATTTTCCACTGTGGGGCAAAAAGTTGGATCGCCGAGTGTTTGCGTGAAAGAAAAAAAAGAATTGGGAATAAGAATAAGAATAAAAATAAGTTCTGATGTCGTTCCACGTGTCTTTTTTCTCTTATTTTTTTATTATGAAAAATAGCTTTTATTCCTTTTCCTTTTTGGGATAAAACATAAATTTCAACTTTTAAATCAAGCCATTTTACTTTTTGAGTTATAATAATAATAATCTTTATTATCCCAACGGATCCAATAGAGAGTTAATGTTACGATAAACAGATAATTGATTCCAACAAGCTAAGATTCCCAATAATTGAACCAAGACTTCCAACCAGCATACCCGACATCACATCCCCACAAACCCAGCAGACAGCACTCTTCTTTGATCCTCAAGACTCTGGAGGCCATAACGTAGTAGATATACATACTTCACTTTCTCCTTTAGGTGGATAATAACTGGGGCACGGAACTTTTGTAACAAAACGATACGATTTCCCCCCTCCACTTGCTGTGGCCACTCAGTGACGTCTTTAAAAAACAAGTCCAGAAAACTAGCCACTGAGAACAAGTGGAGGGGGAAAATAGTATCGTTTTGTTACAAAATTTCCGTGGCCTAATAATAACCAAAATCGGGTAGTGGATAACCCTAAAGATTTTTTTCTGAACTTTCTCGATGGTGGTAATATGCGTCAAATAAGATGGGGTCCACACAACGTAGCAATATTCAAGTTTGCTATGAATGTTGTTTTTAAATCAGTAAATTTCAAATTATTTCTTGTGATAAACCCAAGCGTTCTAAGGGTACCAGCCGATGTTCTGTCGATATCTTCATTAAAGGACAAACCACCATCAAATCATACTCTAAGATTTTCACTATTGAAATACGTGACAGGTGATCCACTCCAAGCATGTAATCAGAAAGTGTGATGTTACGTTTCTGACTACATGTCATTACCTGGCATTTGGAAGAATTTAGGGTTAATTTGTTCTCAAAACACCACAAATAAAGTCTGTCTAAATGTCATCTAAATGGAGTAATTCACAATGCTACTCACAACCAACAGTTCTAAACAGTTTCAGGCCGTCTGCGTATAGGAGTGAATTCATATTGAAAATCGAGGGTAAATGAATTATATAGATGTTGAACAACAAAAGGCCTGGCATGGATCCCTAGTACGCCACTAGTAACATGTATTTGCCTTCACTTCATACCACTTAACCCAACATATTGTCTGCGATCGGATACATATGATACCAGAAGTCGTGTGAAAAAGTAATCACATCCCAACCTCTCCGACTTTTCAACCAACCAACCAACAAACCATGGTCCAAGCAATCATAAGTTCGTGAAAAGTCAGTATATATCACATCCACCTGCCCTGGACAATCTAGTGCATTCGATACGTACTGAGTAAAGCTGAGTAGGTTGGTGGCTGTGGATTTGCCTTTGCAAAACCCATGTTGTTGGTCAGATATACGGGTCTTTGTGAAAAATTCGATTTTGTGTATCACAGTATTTATAATCGCTATGGGCCGATAGTTTGTTACGCAAAATTTATCATCTCTCTCAGGGCAAACTCTGCTCAACTTGCAGATCTTCGGGAACTCGGCATTCTTGATTATTAAATTGAAAATATGCTGCAGAGGCTGTAATAATGCAAAACCACAGTCTTTAACTATACAGGAACCAAATGTAACTGATGACAATTAATACAAACATGGACCAAAAACTGTCAAAATTCAATAGCTTTCTGATACAAAAACCTGTATTTCGTGCATGTTTTAATAAATTTTCCAATATGAGGCAAACTACAATAAATAGGTATAGAAATGTTTACAGATAATTTGTAGAGAATTAAATTCCCTTTCAGATAGGCTAAAAAAATATGGGGCGTTCCATTTAAAATTTTCGACTTTCACGCCATTGAATATGGAGAATGTGTAATTCAATTTTTGACCAACCTGTATAAGATACTCCGATACAACAAATGACAATCTATTTGACAGCATCTGAAGAGTAATTGTGCCTTTTATATAACTTTTATCAAATTCAACCTTTTTTTTACATACAATTAAACGGTGTAATAAAAATTATAGCATGCTATTTAAAATAACGAAGTTGTGGTTTACTTCCGGTAGACCGGAAGTGGCGGCCATCTTGAAAATATTTTAGATCGAAAGTTCCGAATGAACAACCCATGCTACCACAATTTCAAATCTCTACGAATAGTGGAACCTGAAAAAGTTCTAACGAACCAGTTACGTGAGACACCTGTATATGTAGGGATACCATCTGGACCTGTCATAGTTTTTGCCTTAAATTTTTTAAAAGCTTCCACAATTTCATCATGACTCACCTCAGAGATGTCGAAAGAGACACCATCCCAGTCATTGCCAACATGGGCAATATTAACATTGACATCTAGAGCCTGAACATATGTACCTTCAAAATGATAGGCGAACATAATATATCAACTACAGTCAGTCGGTAGATCAGAAAAAATTTCACCATCGCGTTTGAGAATATTTGGTGAGACAGCACTGTTTCTGGTCACATTAACAAATCTCCAAAAACTCTTCGGATCATTCTTCATGTTCTGTTCCAAAGACCTTAAGATTAGTCGAGAACCTTAGAGGATATTTAGACTTCATGTGTTTTCCGATGATTTTTGGTACATACATGTCCAGGACATTATACAGGTGTCCGGAAATGACGTGTACAACGCAAGACCACAAGTACCTCGACTAAAAATACGATGATTTGGCTCAACTTATCTATATACAAAATTGCTTAGTTTAGCCGCTAGATGGCTTTAAAAATATCATCAAATTCTTATTAAATTTTATTCATTTTTTGGTCATGTGTTGGTATCAGTAGACTACAGCTATTTGTGGAATAAACTTTAATTTCGAAAATTATAGGGTGTTTAAAAACTTTGTCACAATAAATTATGCATCCATATCATTCTAAGCCCCTTTACAAACATTCTACCATTTCTTCTGAATAGTTACTTTAATTTAGAAACTATTTTCTCTCTTACAAAATTTCAGTTGGGTGAACGGTTTAGCCACAAAGAAATATTTTCTAAATCTCCACAAGCGCAAATTGTAAATTGCGTTTTATCTTTGATTCATCATGAATTTTTAAAGCCCTCTAGCGACTAAATTAAATTTTGTATATAGATAAGTTGAGCTAAATCATCATATTTTTGGTCAAGGTATTTGTGGTCCCCCGTTGTACATGTCATTTCCGGACAGCTGTATAATGTTGTATAGAAAACATCACAGGATACTTCAACTGATGTCAAAGACAGCAGATAATTCTAGTCAATACTCAAAACTGCATTGTATAAGTCGGGCAGGTTAGCTCTTTTAAAGCAATACTGGGAACTGAGGTGCAGATATATTTAGAGTTTCCAACAATGCTGGATGATAATTGTCTTCGTGAACCAAAGCAAAATCGGAGTGTATCGCGTTAAGATTTATGTGTGAAGAAACCAGCATCAGATCAAGTGTTCCATCTATGATATTACCCACGTTATTCAATTGTACAAGATTGTTGAAACTGAGAAAGTTAGGAAGGGTAGCAGCTCGTTCATCGTTCATGACAGCAAGTGATGGAATATTAAAATCGCCCAGGATCGAAGTATCCAATGACATATCTAGTGATGATTCAATATAATCAAAAGTATGACTTCAAAAAAATTTTTACATATAAAACAGAATCTCAGAATGTTATTAAGGCTTAGACTGTTACATGTCTCAAATACAATAGCAAATTTTTGACATCAATGACATTAGAAATAAATAATCCAAAGTTATCACAACATCATCAGTCTACTTCAAACGGTATATCTTCTCCCAATAATAGTTAATCCTTTCCAAGCAGTTTGTAGGCTGTTACGAGTAATATCTAACGTTCCGTAAGAAGTATCGGTCTTCTGCCATTAGGATTTAGTCTTCTGTCAGCAGTTTTTAGACTATTTCAAGCAATATATACACTTCTAAAGTTAATGTTTCTATTCTGCCAACAATATCTAATTTTCTGCAAGCAGTTTCTAACCTATTTTAAGCAGTATATAGTTCTCTCCAAGCAATTTAAATCCTTTCAGAATTAGATTACTTTATAAAAAGTTTTAATTTATATAAACTATACATTTCCCCAAGCGTAGCAGTCGGAATATAGCAAATAACAAAATTCAGACCATATTTTGACTTTTTAATTTCAATTTTTGTAGCTACCAAATCAATTAATTCGACTGAGCAAGAGGTCAACGCAACTTTTGAGACAGGAATATCATCAGAGTCAATGGCCAAGAATTCTCGCCACCTCTACGGTGAGGTCGATCGTATCTCGGATGTACGAGTATTCTGGTAGTTACAATAGAGATGAGTAGGTAAAAATGCCAAGCGCAAGTGATATTGATAAATGTTATGAAATTTATAACTAACAATAAGATCAAAATGAAAAACTAAAAGTTATCGTGTAAGAAACTCATACATGGTGTTGAATTCAAAACCGTCGGATTTAAGAGACCGTATTTCATCTATGAATGCCACAACGGCCTTGTGCTTTCCCCATCCGTATAACTTCTCGTTAATAGTGGCTCGCGTGTGCAATTACTCGTGCATTTACGGGCTTATCTGACGCTTTTTGCAAATTATGCAAGGCATTAAAAGGGGGACCCGGGCCGGGCCGTACTTTCTAAAGACATTTATCACTACTTGCCTGTTTTCGGCCGAACTACTTTTACTTACGGTTATAGTCGCGCGTCCGCTATATTTGGAAGAGCATTCCTAATTTTTTTATTTTCAATTTTAATGTAGTACTTTACGCGAATTGAACGAGTAATGTACACCATTGTAGATGAAATGCCAATACGGAAGAATTCGTGCTGGCATTTTGACATTTAAAACTGTATGGTGAACGTATAAAGCTAGCACCTAACCTTTTCAACCTTATTTGAATAATTGCCCACAAAGAAATTGAAATAAAACCCGTTGGGTTTTTGCCACTTTTGGAATTAATTAAGCGGAAGCCGGTTCTATTTAAGACGAGAACTTATGGTGGGATTAAGGATGAGGGAATTCACCCCATCTGAGTCACCTATCCCTAGCATTTATTACAAAACTATGTGGTACAGTAGCGAAACGCACCCGGCACCCTACATTTCCCATTGTGTTTCAAACGTCCTGTATGTCATTAAGCATATGCCTGGCTGGGGACCGAATGCGTGAAATCAAGGATTACCCTTTGGGAATCCACGTTATATAACGTTCCTCTGCTATTCAATCGAATGACTCATCAACTAAATTGAACATTTTAAGTACATAATTTGGCAGAACTTCAAATGGTGATGTTGAAATTAGTCAAAACAAAACGTCTAAAGAGGCTAAACAGGCGGTTGTTCGTGTCACGCTTGAACGTAAATCTTAATTTGCAATGACAGCACGAGCGAAAACATTTATTTCGGACGACGATCCCTGCCCGAACGCGGGAAGACACAATGGTTCAGATTGTGTATAGAAACGCGTCTTGGCAGGTCTCAATGCCTCATTGTTGAGGCGTCGAAGGAGCTCCGGAACGTATTTTTCCACGCTACTGTCATCGCCAATTGAGAGGTCATTGTTGGTGCAGGCGTGTTTGCCTAATCAACCGAGTTTAGACTTAAAGGTGACACCTCAAAGAGATTTATTACTCCAATCTATTCGTATTTAAAAACTAAATAAATAAAAATCTGGATTATTAAATTACGATACGAAGATTTAAAATCGTTTATATTTTATGTTATAAGTTAGCTATTTTCACCCCGAAAACCGACGTCTATATTTTTCAAACAATTCGAACTCGTAGAACGGGATATCGCTGGGGCATAGGGCTGCAATATCCGCGGTCGTAAAATTCCCTCGGCGAAAAAAACGGCAACGAACGCTACTGTGGTTAGTCGTAAATAGAATAATAAAGGGAACTATAAAACGCGGGCGACTTTCGTGCTGCACGGTCGGCATAAAAGAGATTCATCGGTGGCAAAAAAAACGGGATCGTGTGGGTTATAGGAGTAATGCCCCAAGTTTTGTTGCAACAAAAAAAATTATTTTATATAAATCAACATTTTTTGCTTGAAGACTACTTAGAATAGTCTAGAAACTGCTAGCAAAAGACTTAAAACTGATTGCAGAAGTAGACACTGCCTATGCAGTGCTAAATATTGCTTGCAAAAGATTAAATATTGTTGTCAGAAGACTAAACACTATATGCAGATGACTAAAAACTGATTTCAGAAGATAGACACTACCTATAGAAGGCTATATATTGCTTGAAACAGTCTGGAAACTGTTTGCAGAAAATTAAATATTGTTGGCAGAAGATAAATATTAATGTTAGGGAAAACTACAATGTGTTGCCTATCTATACCTTTATGTACATCCGCTAGATGTCGTTAGTTGTAAGAACATTTTGTAGAAAACTTTAAGTGAGTTGATAGTTCGCTGACTTAAAATTATAGGGTTCTATGTTACGCTTGGACTTTTTTGAGAAAATTGTATTTAAAGTTTTGGGTGTATAATGCTGATACAGTTATGTACTAAGTGCCTTTCTGATGTTCTGTTATTGTTTGAACTCTGGTCATTAGAAATAAAAGCTGCACAAAGTTAAATTTCTCTCTTTACATTTTTTTTTATTAATTTTGAAAAAAAAACAGGACTTTGTTATAGTACTTTTTATTTCGATTAATTTTGAGAGGTTACATAGAACTTATTATAAAGCAAAATAACTAAATAAACCACGCGAAAAAGAGGTCCAAAAGTTTATTTATCATATTTTAATTAGTCACTGATACTAATAATAGAAAAAAAGCTAATCACATATATTGCTATAATAAGTAGGTGCGTAGGTAGGTAAGCGTAAATATTTTTAATTTTATTTTCGCTTTCCTGTAGTTCTCTTTACATTACGTTTTATTTCTTTTTGAACTCTGCTTGTTCTTAGGCTTTTACAGGACTTTTTTGCTGTTCAGGTGGTCTGCTTATTTTCTTTTTCTTTTAATAGCTTCTTTTTCGAAGCTACTCGTTTCTTATTTTTCTTTTTTGGTAAGTTTGGAATAGCCGCGTAGAAATAATCTCTGTCACATTTTGGCATAAATTGTAGCATGCTGCTTATGGCGTCTCTTTTAGCTGCAGGAAACTCAATTTTGCAATTTACAGGTTTAGGATTTGGAAAATTTAAATTATCAGTACCCCTGGTTTTTCGTTTTAAGTTAACCGTAATAAATTCGGCGTCGTGTAAAGTTTTATATTTAACAAATAAGACATTTTTTTCAATTTCCAGAACTGATATTTTGGTATAAGGCACATCACTATAATTATATATTCCGGATACAGTTTTGTAGTCCATAAAGTCACAGCGTCTCATCTGGTAAATAACATAAGGTTTTTTTCTATTTACCTTTAGTAAAATTCGCAAAAGAGATAATGGAGAATAGTACTCTACCCTACTTAAAACTTTTTCGATCACACTGTGAACTGAATCGATTTCTTGTACACAAGAGTGTCCTGGTGCAGAATATTTTAGTGTGATTTTTAAAATTTGGTTTTGTGTTGATATAAAATTTGCTAGTGCAAAGGAAATGTGTGAATTTCTATTTTGAGGCACACAACTATCACTCCACAGAGTTAAATCTTTTACATCTGGATTATCAGCAAGAACTCTTTTTAAAATCTGAATTAAAGCACTGGCAATATCGTTTCCTCTCCTGCCCATTAAAACCTCCGTCCACAAAGAACAATAGATCCGACCAGTAACAGAAAAATGGGCTGTCAAATTATAGACAGACATTTTACTTTTATAGTAAAACGATGACACTTCTGCCTTGGGAACCGTTAGAACATTCTGCAGGTCAAAAGTGAGAACTGGTTTATTTTTGTCATTTCTATCAAGGTTTCTATCTTTTCTTGCTGCATTTTTTAATCTTATATGATTTAAATATTCTTCATTCTGGTTTACCTCTTTTCCTTCTGCTGTTTCCAACTTGTTTAACTCACAAACATCACACCGGCCCTTTTTGGGTTTTTGAAAATAAATATTAAAATTATTACAAAATATGTATCGGTATTGAGAAAGTTTAACACAAGGTAAGTTCTTTTCATGCATTTTTTCAATATATAATTCGTACATTTTTACTACTGAAAGATCTGATTCAAGATACTCTCTCTTAGTATCGGCCCGACAATAATGTGATTCTACGCGTGGAAAAGATTTTATGTGATCCATTACTGCAGACTTTATTTCTGTCGGTATTTTCTTTTTAATATGGCATCCTTGCCTAATAGGCTGTGGCATATTAGAATACGAGGTTCTGTTGTTCATAGCATTGTATATGGTTTTTTGACTCAAATCTAGAGTTCCAAGAAAGTATTTTTTGCAAATTTGTATTTTTCGTTCGTTTACGGTGAAAAAGAAACGATACGTCTTTGCCTTACGTGAGTTTTTGTCGTTTTTTCCCTTTCTTCGTCTGTCTGGTTCATGTTGTTCACAATTAGCTACAATAAACGTGTTTTTAGCTAACTTGTTTAAGGTATAAAAACTTTTAAATACATCTGCACGTTCTTCTTCAGATATTTTAGTGCTACACTTATATCGGCAAGTGGAACAATCTTTTAAATTTTTAATTGATTTGGCCGGCACCACTTTTTTTCTTGCAGAAACATATTCTTCTCCTTGTTCTCTCTTCGATTTTCTTATGTTGGCTTGCCATGTAGCTGGATTTCTTTGTTTCTTTCGAGTAAGTTTCTTTGCTTCTTTTTTCTTGTCGTTAATTTGGTCTAAAATTATATCGTAGTATATTTTTCATTCACCATAATTTAAGATTTGTTTTTACCTTGTACGTTTGCATTTTCAATAGCGTCCACTTCTGCTTGTCGTTCAGGTCCTACTTTTGTCTCTTCTCTACGTTCAGTTTCCGCCTGTCCTTCCTTAATTCTTAAAAAATTGAATGCCTTTTTACGACAATTTCTCTGAGTAAAACTATTTTCATTATCGCTAAAAATTAAATACGTAATAAAATAAAATTATTAACTATACAAGAAATATTATTTCATAACCTCACTTTTATTTACATACCTGCTATCATTATCAATTGGTGGATAATACTCCTTATCTTTATCTGAATCATATCCGAATTCATCAAACGGATCTTGATCTTCTTTACAACAACTGTTGTTGTAATGGTTTCATAGCTTGTAGTCAAGTATTTTCAATACATTGTTTTTCTTATGGGCCCAAAGTGGGCGAAACTAAAATAAAATAACGTAGAGGTTAAACACGAGTGTTTTAAGGTGGTTACACACGTAACTGCAAACTTGATATACATGATCAATCTTTTTGTACAAGCATGTAGAATTTCCCTTCGACACCACACGATACAAGTATGCTTGAACAAGCACCAGTTTGCGCTGGCTGCTTTTTGTCTTGTCCATAAGAGGAAAACGCGGAAAAAGAAAATGGTGTAAAGAGTAGTTATTGAAAAGAAAAACCTACTCCCATATTAATTTACTGAGTGAATTGAAGATATACCCACGTGACTGGCATAATTATCTCAGAATGAACGAAGAAACTTATATGAATCTTCTGTCACTCGTAGCGCCTTTAATTAAAAGAAAGGATACGATCATGAGAGGCTATAATTGTCATCCCGGATTGGATTCTTAACGATTTAGGGTGCGTTTACGTTGGAGCTGCGATAAACGATAATAGCGACAATACTAGCAAAACAACGAAATTGTTGTCATAGTTTAATCACACGCTTGACAGCCGACTAACGATAAGAGCAATTGTATTCCCTATTTTCGTTGCTATTATCAGGTGTGGTCGGCAATAACAGGAAATTTACACAGAAAAATGTATGATTCTATATCTCCAATAGTAATAATGTTTAAATTGGATTGCGACAAAGATACGTTTTAAATATTTTCAGCAGATTCTTTTGGTCTTCCAGTATTACTTGGGTTGGGTTGAACGTGATGGTTAATGCTTTCTCTATCAATGACAATATTATGTAGCAAACAGATACACTTAACTATATCATCAGCTACATCTGTAGATGTTTGTATCGCTGTTCCTAGAATTCTTCACTTAGTATACGAGCCCTAACAACTATATATTGGGACAAAATAAAATGTGTATATAATTAACAATAATTAAACAGTTTAATTTCTTTTAATAATTTTTTCAGATTAATATCATTTGATTATACAGGGTGAGTCAATAGTGCGGGGACGGAATATAGTGGCTATACTATTGAAAATAAAAGAAATGTTTTTATGCCATCATATATTACCATCAAAGCTGTATCGATTAAAATTATTTTCAGCTATACAGGGTGTTTCACTATTCCAGGACCATACTCAACTTCATTTTTTTAAATGGAACGCTATGTATTTTTTTACATATTCTGATTTGCTGTCTTAAATGCTACGACTGCATATCTTGTTTTTAAATTTTGAATGCAAGGTTGCCAAGTTATTATTTTTTTTGTGAAAAAGTTTGAAAATTCAGGTGGTCACTTAAAATTCGTTATCTGCATTAATATTGAATATTGAAGATTGCAATTTGGGGTGTCGATAAACAAAGCTTGGGTCTTTCGAACACTGTTCATACTATTGGATATCATTGTACAGGGTGTTTAGCAAAAGCGATTAATTTATGCAATGTTTGGAGAACCATAACTTTGTTATTTTAAATGGAACACCCCGTATTTTTCTAAGGTTTCGGATAGCCTTATTAATTCTCTTTTATTTTTGTTAAGCATATGATATATCTAATACGTGTACTTTTTGAGAAAATTAGACTGTTTTAAAAATGTCAGTATAAACGTGATTTATTTACAAAATGTAGGCTATGGAACAACATTTTTGAACATATAAGTAAGTTTATGTCGAAAAAGATATAGGTGCAATACACAATATTAAAAAAAATACAATGAAGAATTAAGCAACAACCATTAACAAAACAAAATTAAAGTAAATGTTCAATATAGCCTCCTTGTTGTTGAACACAAGTTTCAATTCGTCTAAGAAATGAAACATTAACGTTCTGCAACATGTTTACGTTTATTGTTTCAAACGCATCGCGAATACGATTCATCATATTTGCTTTCGTCGTTGGTGGTTCTTCATATACCAAGCTTTTTACATATCCCCACAAAAAAAAATCTAATTTTGTCAAATCCGGAGAACGTGGTGGCCATCTAACAGGACCTCCTCTGCCTACCCACCGATCAACAAAAATTCTGTCTAAATGTCTTCTAACTATCCTACTATAGTGAGGTGGCGCACCGTCGTGCTGAAACCACATTCTTTGCCGAACGTTTAGTGGAACATCTCCTAAAAGTGCTGGCAGGTGATTTTCCAAAAAATTCCAATAAGATTCTCCGTTAACGTTTCCCTCGAAAAAATACGGCCCGATCAAACAAGATCCTACTATCCCTGCCCAGACATTTACAGACCATCGATGTTGGTGGTCTACTGGTCGTATAAAATGAGGATTGATAGTATCATAATAATGAAAGTTATGGCGGTTAACGTAGCCATTTTTGTGAAACGTTGCCTCATCGCTGAATAATAGATAATCAAAAAAATTATACTCTTGTTGAACTTTTTCTAATGCCCATTCCGAAAATTCTAGCCTTTTCTGGAAATCAGTTGCATCAAGTTCTTGTACTAATTGAATATGGTATGGATGAAATTTATATTTTCGTAAGATTCTTGAAACAGACGTTTGGCTGACGTTAAGCTCATTGCTTATTTTGCGTGTACTAGTGTGCGGGTTTTGAACTACCTTTAATAATACAGAAAGTTCGTTCTCTTCCCGAGTGGTTCGTTTCTCGCGATCTTTTTTTTCGTATTTGACGTGTCCTGTTCTTTCAAACCTTTCTTGAAGGTTTTCAAATGCTTCAACCCTAGGATGCCTACGCTCTGGAAATTGTTGAGCGTAAAGTCTAGAGGCAAGAAATGGATTTCGCTCTCCCGCACCCAAGAAATATACCATATCAATAAGTTCTTCTTGACTAAAATTCATTTTAATCAAACAACAGATTTTGGAAACACGTTATGAACAAACAAAGAGAAATCAAAACTTAATTGTTTGACACTTCGTATTGCTATAAAAATCTTTTCAAAGCCTACTTTTTTTTAATAAATCACGTTTATGCCGACATTTTTAAAGCAGTCTAATTTTCTCAAAAAGTACACGTATTAGAGATACCATATGCTTAACAAAAATGAAAGATAATTAATAAGGCTATCCGAAACCTTAGAAAAATACGGGGTGTTCCATTTAAAATAACAAAGTTATGGTTCTCCAAACATTGCATAAATTAATCGCTTTTGCTAAACACCCTGTACAATGATATCCAATAGTATGAACAGTGTTCGAAAGACCCAAGCTTTGTTTATCGACACCCCAAATTGCAATCTTCAATATTCAATATTAATGCAGATAACGAATTTTAAGTGACCACCTGAATTTTCAAACTTTTTCACAAAAAAAATAATAACTTGGCAACCTTGCATTCAAAATTTAAAAACAAGATATGCAGTCGTAGCATTTAAGACAGCAAATCAGAATATGTAAAAAAATACATAGCGTTCCATTTAAAAAAATGAAGTTGAGTATGGTCCTGGAATAGTGAAACACCCTGTATAGCTGAAAATAATTTTAATCGATACAGCTTTGATGGTAATATATGATGGCATAAAAACATTTCTTTTATTTTCAATAGTATAGCCACTATCTTCCGTCCCCGCACTATTGACTCACCCTGTATAATTAACAACAATTTTGTCTAATGAACAACACAAAAAACAAAATACAAACCCTATTGCTACTAATTAAACTAGAAAAATATATATATTACCTGATAACTTAATATTAGGACAATGCAAAATAACTTCCATAAAAATGGAACAAATTAAGATAAGTAAACTGTGGAAATAACGTAAAACGATATGTTAAATTGCCGGTTTGTTCTAAAGCTTGTAACATTGTCGCTGTTGAGTAAATCTGTATTTATCAATTAATATGGTGCGTGGTATCTGTACAGAGTCAAAAATTCGTGAATTAGTGATTAAAAATTATTGCCACAATAAAACAATACGTGAAAAGCAGACGAACTTAATATTCCTAAAAGCACAGCGTGGAAAGTAATTAAACATTATGGAGAAACTGGGCAAATTTTAGAAAAAAAGGGTAAAAGTTCAGGTCGTCCAAAGTTAGTTTCTGATAAAAATAAAAGAGTACTTGTAAAAATCTGCAAAGAAGGACGCAGAAATATTTTAAGACAAGTTACCGCTGAATGGAATAATGAAACTGGATTAAATATATCAAGGGAATGCTGTTGCAAATGTATTTTTAAAAGTGGATTAAAGTTTTACGAGGTTTACTTACAAGCAATAATTAAAAAATGTCGCTTTTAGAAAATTGTTGTTTTATAAGCAAAAGAAAAACCACTGTTAACAGAAAAACAACAGAAAGCCAGGCTCACATGGGCAAAATCTAAACTGTCTTGGTCAGCAGAAGACTTTTCCAGGATGAATCGAAATTTGCAATAAACATGAGGCATTTCATAAAAATTGTTTAAAACGTTGTGTAAAATTTCCGAAGGGAGTAATCATTTGGGGCTGTATGACAGCTTCAGGATAAGGATGCTTTGAATTTATTGATGGCACTACAAAACTACATATTACCAAGTATCGTGCAGTTAAATGTTGGCGAAAATTACATATTTCAGCAAGATGGAGCGGCTTGTCATACGGCCAAAACTACAAAAAAGTGGTTGGCGATCAAAATATTAATGTTCTGTATTGGCCTACCAACAGTCCAGATCTGAATGTAATTGAAACAGTGTGGCACAAAATGAAACAAACTTTGAGGAACAACCCACAACGGACATTGCCAGAACTTAAAGCTAAAATAAAGTAAATTTGGGATGGATTTACTCCTGGACAGTGTAGAACCTTAGTGAATTCAATGCCCAACCAATATTAGAAATACAAATCGTGCAATATCCCAATATTTAGTTGTCAGGCAAAATTTACATTTTTCTAGTTTAATTAGAAGTAGTAGGATATGTATTTTGTTTTTGTGTTGTTCATTAGATAAAATTGTTGTCAATTGTTTAATTAAATGATATTAATTTGAAAAATGTATTAAAACAAAATAATCTGTTTAATTGTTGTATAAATTCTATTATGTCCCAATATATAGTTGTTAGGGCTCGTACAGTATTTCAAAAGCACATTCAACAGTTCTTCGTGCTCTTGATAATCTAGCATTAAAGTAGTTTTTATCCGTATCAATTGTCTTCTATAAGGTTTCAGTAGATTAGGGAGAAGTGGAAAGAATTCATCACCTATGATAACATTGGGTACAGTGATGTATATTATTCGATGAATTTTGCAGGATGTTACCTTAAGTGTTTATAAAGGTGATGAAATTCTCCAAACGTATACCGTTTGGTATTTATTATATTATAATATTAAATGAAACGTCACCTACAAAGCAGAGATCGTCACTATTATCAACGGTCCACTATAAACAGCATCATAGAAATGAATTTTGCGCAGCTCTTATCGTTTATCGCAGCTCTCGTTGCAATACAAATACCTGCATATAAAACTATGACAACAATTTCGTTGTTTTTCTAGTATCGTCGCTATTATCGTTTATCGCAGCTCCAATGTAAACGCACCCTTATACAAATGTTTACTTCGATATTATATCTTTCTTTTTAAAAAAACTTGTTCATGTAACAAAAATCTTGTATAATTCTTCAATCAAGAATTATAAAGTATTGACGCAAGAATGAATTTTTTGATACAAAAAATTGATATTTTTCGATATTAAGAATATGATATACTTCATTCGATAATACTTCTATTCTTAAAACAAAAAAATATTTTAAGAAATACATTCAAGAATAAATTTTTCTTAAAAGTCAAGAATAATGTCCCTCAGTGCAGAATCTCAGATTGACCCCCTACTATTATTGGGAAATATCCCTACATATTTCATAAATTAAAGAAAACCTCCCTACGCCATTTTTAGGCTGAAAAATCCCTACACGTGGGGAGAAATCCCTACGTCTGGCCATACGTCAAGCAGTGTGCTTGGTACACACGTGCGGTTTCGCTTGCGCAAGCTTGCATGATTAAAATTCAATCCATCATCAAGCGGATTGCACAAGCAAAATGTTTGTGCAAAATTATCCTACAAACGCTAAAGCATACTTGTACAGGGTCCGGCAGTGAAAAGGAAAGATTTGAGGTAGGAGGTATGATTCAGAATTTTTTCACACTACAACTTGAAGGCTTTCCAGTGAATGAACACACACTTTTTCATCAAGACGGGGCAACAAATCACACTGCAAGAATTTCAATGAACGCCGGTTCTAGACAAGAAGTTGTTGCACCTCCGTGACGTCATCCGCCCAATGTAAAAGGATAGGGAGGGGTGCCAACCAAAGGCTTGGGGGGAAAATAGATTGGTAACTAGATCTGGTATCTTTTCCAATACCAATCTATTTTTTTTTCACCTCAGCCTTAGGTTGGTACCCTTCCCTATCCTTTTACATTGGGTTGATGACGTCATGTGGTGCGGATGTGGTGCAACTTCCTGTTAAGAATCGGCGTTTCTATACTACTGCTGTAAATGCTTTGAAACGGGGATATCAGTTGGCCCCCTTGGTCTCCCTACCTAACCGCATGCGACTTCTTTCTTGCAGAGTTATGCAAAACTTTGAGGTACAATTCCAAGAATGCATAAATTGTAACGGAAGACATTTGGCGGAAAATAATTTTTTTGACATTGTAAACCAAATGGCTACTCTCTTATTTTCCATTAATGTATTAAAAATTATTAAAAAAAATATTCTTTAACAATAAAATTATTTACGAAATCTTTCCGTTTCACTGCCGGATCCTGTACAAAAAGATTGATGATGCATACTTGTCAAGTTTGCAGTTACGTGTGTGTCCACCTTAAGTAAGAAACAATGGCGTACAAAACGGATCTTTTGTCGTGTGTCGATGAACTTGGAGCTGAGAACTGGGAACTTTGGGAGGAATCCATGAGCATGTTATTTCGTGCGACTCGTTTATTCGACGTCGTAGATGGTACACGTAAAGTACCAGAGAAGGTAGAAAAATTAACCACTGAATGAAAAATCACCAAAATCATTTTGATATTAACAAATTAAAAGTATTTGGAACGAAAGTTTGGTATTTGCGACTAGAACGTAACCGAAAACAAAAATTTGGAAGCAAAAGTGAATACGGAGTTTTGATTGGTTACAAGGAATCGAATTGATATAGAATATATGTTAACAGACGTAGACATAATTGGAAATACTCCATATCGTGAAGCTGTGGGTTGTCTAATGAATTTGACAGTTACTCTTCGTCCTGACATAGCATTTGCAGTTGGAGTGGCAGCACTCAAAACCAAGTCTGGTTGACTGGCACGTTTCCGCAACTCAACAATTAACTTTAGAAGTCTATATACTGCTTGAAATAGTCTAAAAACTGCTGGCAGGAGACTAAATATTAATGGCGGAAGACAACTACTTGCTACGGAACGCGAATTGCTTGCAGTAGTATAGAATGTGCTTGGAGATGATTAAATATTGTTGGGAAAAGATATACTGCTTGAAATAGATTGATGATATTGTGATAACTTCAGATTATTTATTTCTAACATCATTGATATCAAAAATTTGAATTTAAAAAAATTAAGCCTCAATAACATTCTGAGATTCTGTCTTTTTTTTGAAATTATATATACTTTATATAAATCAAAACTTTTTATGAAGTAATCTAATACTTCCAAGGTTATTTTTTAAAATTCTAACCCTCACGTTACAGCACTAAACCACAAAGATATTACGAATTCGGTCTTTATTACCCATCATTTGTCCGAAAATTATGGTTGCCAGACACCGAGGGGGTCTTACAGAATCCCCCGTCCATTAATAAGAGATATCCTCACGATAATTTTCCCATCTATTTCGTGAATTTTTCGCCGCTTTTCCTTCTACAAATGCGAAAAATATTCCCCCTCATCGTATTCGGTCGCTTTAAGTTTCTCCGACCACAACGTAAGAAAAAAAAGGAAAAAAAATGGATGAGTTGCTTCATTCGGTGTCCTGGACTTCGAGTGGGTTTATTTATCTGTAAGAAGGATCGGGGACCCTCCCAGAACATGTTAACAGGTATAATACACGTGTCTGGAGTTGGAGAGAGCAGGTTAGGCGAGATGTAACCGCTACACGCAACCCCTTCCAACCCCAGTTTTCTTGGGAAATGATTCTGGTAAATTGTTCTTAGGTGTTGTCGGCGCCCCCTTGTTTCTAACTCGGGATATAGGGTCGCAGACGACTGACGCCAGGTAATTGATAGTCATCTATTATTACTCAGGTAACGTCTAGGATGATGGAGAAATAGTTATTTGGACAACTCTTTCATAAAATAAAAAATATAAAAAGAAATATAACGTGATAATATCCTTTGGTGAGGTTTGCTCACGTTTTGCTGGGTTAGTATTTGTTAAAGATGGGGGTAGGTATTGGACGACCGAAATGTGTTTGCCAAATTTGATTAGGTGTGTATGTTCGGCGTAGACGTCAAATATTGACTTCTAACCGGCTCGTGGGTTTACTCAAACTGAAACCGGAATTTCTCAGGTTAAATACGAACTAATTATCGCTCTAATTAATATAGCACACATGCACAGAAAGTAGATGAAGGGGAAAGTTAGAAACGTTTTCTGCTTTTCTATTAACTTTTAATATTTCAATTTAAAATTACCTGATAAAAATAAACATGATTAAGCAAATCAAGCGGTGCATTTGCAAATAAATTATTATTAAATTTAAATTTAAAATTTGGTTTGTTTGGATCGAGGGTGATAACGCGTAGCGCGTGGCTGGTACACATTCGATTAAGTTTAAATTAAAAAATTCAGCTTGGGGGGTATACAGCACATCAGTTCCAACCAAACAAACCAAACGAAGCCGACGTCTAACATTTGCATCCCGTTATTAAAATTTTCAACGAGAGCAGCAACACCAAGCTTAAAGCTCGTTATCCGAGCTTTGTCGGCCTCGACGTTATACCACATTGATTATTCGTTGTTTGTCGTGCATTATAAATGCGAATCGCATCGATTCCAAAACTTTTTTTATACGTTACTCTATTTCCCTGGTGAATACAAATAACGATATTTATTTTTAATAAAAAACTAGGTTATCTACTCCCGATTACAATAACGTACGTAAAACTAATATTATAACTCGTTAAAGTTGGAGCTTTCGCGTGGTTGTTGTTTTTTATTATGAAGCAGTTAATAAATTACGTTAGTTTACATAGACTTCATCTTTCCACCTTCATATCGGATTTTAACGGAAAATAAATCCACTTCCCGTTTCGTGGTATTAGAAACTACAATCTCCAGCATGCATATTGATGAAGTTTCAGCCTTCAACGTTAACTAGAGAATAACTTATTAGGAAGCATACAGCTTATATTTCATATACCAGCTTCGGATCTGTCAGAAGATATATTGCAATAAGCTGTGCTTATAGTGTTCTCTCAAATCAAAAAGATTTAGTAGTAGTTGTTGCAACCTTCTTCAGAAACAAGTTCGAAGTGGTTCTGAACTAAGTTTCTGGTGATATAACAGAATTATATCACTAGAAACTGCTGATAGATAAATATGAAATAATTATAGATTATGATTTCTTGGTGCATTTGAAATATTTTTTATCCATAACGTCTTTCTTCATCACTTCTAGTATTTACTTTATAGTTGATTTTATTATTAAAAAAAATTGTCCAATTTTGACATTTTGTGATTTATGCTATATCACTAGAATCTGCTGATAGATAAATATGAAATAATTATAGATTATGATTTCTTGATGCATTAGGAGTATTTTTTATCCATGATGTCTTTCTCTATCACTTCTAGTATTTACTTTATAGTTGATTTTATTAAAAAAAATTGTCCAATTTTGACATTTTGTGATTTATGCTATATCACTAGAAACTGCTGATAGATAAATATGAAATAATTATAGATTATGATTTCTTGATGCATTAGGAGTATTTTTTATCCATAACGTCTTTCTCTATCACTTCTGGTATTTACTTTATAGTTGATTTTATTAAAAAAAATTGTCCAATTTTGACATTTTGTGATTTATGCTATGTCACTAGAATCTGCTGATAGATAAATATGAAATAATTATAGATTATGATTTCTTGATGCATTAGGAGTATTTTTTATCCATGATGTCTTTCTCTATCACTTCTAGTATTTACTTTATAGTTGATTTTATTAAAAAAAATTGTCCAATTTTGACATTTTGTGATTTATGCTATATCATTAGAAACTGCTGATAGATAAATATGAAATAATTATAGATTATGATTTCTTGATGCATTAAGAGTATTTTTTATCCATAACGTCTTTCTCTATCACTTCTGGTATTTACTTTATAGTTGATTTTATTAAAAAAAATTGTCCAATTTTGACATTTTGTGATTTATGCTATGTCACTAGAATCTGCTGATAGATAAATATGAAATAATTATAGATTATGATTTCTTGATGCATTAGGAGTATTTTTTATCCATAACGTCTTTCTCTATCATTTCTGGTATTTACTTTATAGTTGATTTTATTAAAAAAAATTGTCCAATTTTGACATTTTGTGATTTATGCTATGTCACTAGAATCTGCTGATAGATAAATATGAAATAATTATAGATTATGATTTCTTGATGCATTAGGAGTATTTTTTATCCATAACGTCTTTCTCTATCATTTCTGGTATTTACTTTATAGTTGATTTTATTAAAAAAAATTGTCCAATTTTGACATTTTGTGATTTATGCTATGTCACTAGAATCTGCTGATAGATAAATATGAAATAATTATAGATTATGATTTCTTGATACATTAGGAGTATTTTTTATCCATAACGGCTTTCTCCATCACTTCTAGTATATACTTTATAGTTGATTTCATTAAAAAAATTGTCCACTTTTGACATTTTGTGATTTATGCTATATAACTAGAATCTGCTGATAGATAAATATGAAATAATTATAGATTATGATTTCTTGATGTATTAGGAGTGTTTTTTATCCATAACGTCTTTCTCCATCATTTCTAGTATTTATTTTATAGTTGATTTTATTAAGAAAAATCATCCAATGTTGACATTTTGTGATTTATGCTATATCACTAGAAACTGCTGATAGATAAATATGAAATAATTATAGATTATGATTTCTTGATGTATTAGGAGTATTTTTTATCCATAACGTCTTTCTCCATCACTTCTAGTATTTACTTTATAGTTGATTTTATTAAAAAAAATTGTCCAATTTTGACATTTTGTGATTTATGCTATATCACTAAAAACTGCTGATACATAAATATGAAATAATTATGGATTATGATTTCTTGATGCATTAGGAATATATTTTATTGATAACGTGTATCTCCATGAGTTTCAGTGCTTACGTTATACTTGGTTTTATTAAGAAGAGTCCTCCAACATTTTGTGATTTATGCTATATCACTAAAAACTGCTGATAGATAAATATGAAATAATTACGTATTATGATTTCTTGATGCATTAGGAATATTTTTTATTCGTAACGTCTTTCTCCATCAGTTCTAGTACTTACATTATAGTTAATTTTATTAAAAAAAATCATCCAATTTTGACATTTTGTGATTTATGCTATATCACTAGAAACTGCTGATAGATAAATATGAAATAATTATGGATTATGATTTCTTGATGCATTAGGAATATTTTTTATTCATAACGTCTTTCTCCATCAGCTCTAGTTTTTCTATATACTTGATTTTATTAAGAAAAATCATCCAATTTTGACATTTTGTGATTTATGCTATATCACTAGAATCTGCTGATAGATAAATATGAAATAATCATAGATTATGATTTCTTGATGCATTAGGAATATTTTTTATCCATAACGTCTTTCTCCATCACTTCTAGTATTTACTTTATAGTTGATTTTATTATTAAAAAAAATTGTCCAATTTTGACATTTTATGATTTATGCTATATCACTAGAATCTGCTGATAGATAAATATGAAATAATTATAGATTATGATTTCTTGATGCATTAGGAGTATTTTTTATCCATGACGTCTTTCTCTATCACTTCTAGTATTTACTTTATAGTTGATTTTATTAAAAAAATTGTCCAATTTTGACATTTTGTGATTTATGCTATATCACTAGAAACTGGTGATAGATAATATGAAATAATTATGGATTATGATATCTTGATGCATTAGGAATATTTTTTATCCATAACGTCTTTCTCCATCAATTCTATTATTTACTGTATACTTGATTTTATTAAGAAAAATCATCCAATTTTGACATTTTGTGATTTATGCTATATCACTAGAAACTGCTGATAGATAAATATGAAATAATTATAGATTATGATTTCTTGATGTATTAGGAGTATTTTTTATCCATAACATCTTTCTCCATCACTTCTAGTATTTATTTTATAGTTGATTTTATTAAGAAAAATTGTCCAATTTTGACATTTCGTGATTTATGCTATATCACTAGAAACTGCTGATAGATAAATATGAAATAGTTATGGATTATGATTTCTTGGTGGATTAGGAGTATTTTTTATCCATAACGTCTTTCTCCATCAATTCTAGTATTTACTGTATACTTGATTTTATTAAGAAAAATCATCCAATTTTGACATTTTGTGATTTATGCTATATCACTAGAAACTGCTGATAGATAAATATGAAATAATTATAGATTATGATTTCTTGATGCATTAGGAGTATTTTTTATCCATAACGGCTTTCTCCATCACTTCTAGTATATACTTTATAGTTGATTTTATTAAAAAAAATTGTCCAATTTTGACATTTTGTGATTTATGCTATATCACTAGAATCTGCTGATAGATAAATATGAAATAATTATAGATTATGATTTCTTGATGCATTAGGAGTATTTTTTATCCATAACGGCTTTCTCCATCACTTCTAGTATATACTTTATAGTTGATTTTATTAAAAAAAATTGTCCAATTTTGACATTTTGTGATTTATGCTATATCACTAGAAACTGGTGATAGATAAATATGAAATAATTATGGATTATGATTTCTTGATGCATTAGGAATATATTTTATTCATAGCGTCTATCTCCGTCAGTTTTAGTACTTACGTTATACTTGATTTTATTAAGAAGAGTCGTCCAATTTTGACATTTTGTGATTTATGCTGTATCACTAGAAACTGGTGATAGATAAATATGAAATAATTATGGATTATGATTTCTTGATGCATTAGGAATATATTTTATTCATAGCGTCTATCTCCGTCAGTTTTAGTACTTACGTTATACTTGATTTTATTAAGAAGAGTCGTCCAATTTTGACATTTTGTGATTTATGCTGTATCACTAGAAACTGGTGATAGATAAATATGAAATAATTATGGATTATGATTTCTTGATGCATTAGGAATATATTTTATTCATAGCGTCTATCTCCGTCAGTTTTAGTACTTACGTTATACTTGATTTTATTAAGAAGAGTCGTCCAATTTTGACATTTTGTGATTTATGCTGTATCACTAGAAACTGGTGATAGATAAATATGAAATAATTATGGATTATGATTTCTTGATGCATTAGGAATATATTTTATTCATAGCGTCTATCTCCGTCAGTTTTAGTACTTACGTTATACTTGATTTTATTAAGAAGAGTCGTCCAATTTTGACATTTTGTGATTTATGCTGTATCACTAGAAACTGGTGATAGATAAATATGAAATAATTATGGATTATGATTTCTTGATGCATTAGGAATATATTTTATTCATAGCGTCTATCTGCGTCAGTTCTAGTATTTAAGTTATAGTTGATTTTATTAAGAAAAATCATCCTATTTTGACATTTTGGTGATTTATACTATATCACTAGGATCAGAGAAACGGTTGTAACAGGTATTTGGATCTATTACTCTTTAGGAAGAGGGTCATTTTACCCCTGTTCCTCAAAAATACTAGTTTTTAACATCTCTAATAGATACTACCTATAGAACTCTATATATTGCTTGAAATAATCTAAGAACTGCTGACAGAAGACTAAATATTGCTGGCAGAAGATACATACTGTTTATACAAGTCTATATACTGCTTGAAATAATCTAGGAAGTGCTGGCAGAAGATTAAATACTGTTGGTAGAAAGCAGATACTGCTTATGAAGTGCTAAATATTGTTTGCATTAGTCTAGAAACTGCTTGCAGAAGACAAAATAGTGTTGTCAGGAGACTGATACTACCTATAAGATGTTAGAGGGCGTTAAAAAATTTACTTTTCAGAACTTTATTATTGTAGGAAATTTAAATGAAATGAATATAAAATATTGTTTATTTATGAAATGTTTATGAATACCAAGGGTCACATTGTTAGTTCTTTAATAATAATTTGAAATTGTTATTTCCACATAATTTCCCGCGAGTGAAACGACGTAAGCCATAAACATCAATTACCTGAAAATGATTATCGTAAATAACAGTAAAAGCTTCCTTTCTTTCATTGTTCACGACAAAACAAAAACAACTTGCAAGGTTAATTGTTACACAAAGTGACCTCAACGCTAATGTCTTAGCGCCGTCCTTAGCTCCTTTACT
This sequence comes from Onthophagus taurus, assembly GCF_036711975.1. Taxonomy (NCBI): domain Eukaryota; kingdom Metazoa; phylum Arthropoda; class Insecta; order Coleoptera; family Scarabaeidae; genus Onthophagus; species Onthophagus taurus. Next base: position 2,257,209 of record NC_091968.1, on the reverse strand, counting down.
GTTATTGTTTCTCAAGACCTTTTCCTCGAGTACAGTCCGAGTATCGGTAGTTAATTGTTAGTTAGGAAGCGTCTCGGCCGACTCCTTCCATAATTGACCCCTTGTGACCCCCGCGCACAAACACGACCGAGAGAATGGTATCATGATTAGATCTTCGATTGTGTCCCCCCTTTCTTCCTCGCCACGGTCTTAATTTTTTACTTCTTACTATACGTTGGTCGTCTCTTCCTCTCTTTCCTTTTGATTCTTTCGGGGCCGAGCCAATTGACCTGTGACCTATGACCGACATTCCGCGACGTTCCATTGTTCGAACAATCGACTATCGCGACGGATATTTCTCCCCTTACAGTTCGCTCTCCGTTTCCCATAACCTCCCTATTTTGCCCCTCGGTTGAAAAGGCTAAAATTTAACGATGCTCCGGAAAAATTACCTTTCAATGCAATAACAATGCTTCGCGATCCCAAGAGGGAGAGAATTAGTGGGTGGGGATGGATACAGTTGGTGGAGGAGTGAAAATTTCAAACAACAAAACGGGGGGTCGTATTTGCCCTGAATGTCAAAAGCAAATATCGTCGGCGAACGACTCGAATGCCAAACGAAACAACGCGCTTTGTTTCGGATTCGCGCCGCTCAGCGAGTCCATACCGTCGTCGCCGTTGGGCCATAGCCGCCACCCGCTCTTACTTCCGGTTCGAAAGGGAACGATTTTTTGAAATGGTTCGAAGCGAAAATGCAAATTTCAGAGAAACCCCGATTACTACCACTGCCACTGGGTTCGTTTCTGTTTTGCTCATCGTTGGAATTCATTCACTCGGAGCTTGATTGTTTTTCGTGAAACAATTGCATGCGGAAATGTTGACGAGAATATTGAATTTTGCCATGCTTTCCATTTGTTATATAAAAACTTATTTTTATTACCTCTAACATACGTATTTCATAAATATTTCATACATGATTGATTAAATAAGAGGTGTTACTAAGTTGTCGTTGGTAATAAATGTTGATGTAATGAGGAGAAATCCTCCCGAATCATTCTCTCGGCGGCGACGCGTTCCACTGTTTGTCAACATGAATTTATTATGCAAGTGAACACAATGCAGACTCCATTAGGTTCCATTTGCGCCGCGGCGACCAGGAATAAAGCCCCACGCAATTTCCATCGAAAACTGATTGTATTGGAGATAGATGCAAATTATTCTCGGTCCAATTCCGCTAATGGACGCCTCGAAGGATTGAGGAAAAAGAATGGGGATGACGATGTATCCCCTTCCCTTTTCGATCAAGAGAGAATTTCAAATTTCCAAAAAAAAAAAAAAATTAAACGATTTAAAGATAAAATAAGATTTGTTTATGAAACATTATACCATGCCTCATTTAGTGTTTCAACCGGACGTAAAGGGATTTGAAAGGGCGTCAGTCACGTGACCAACCCCTATTTAATGCAGGTCCCTCGCGAAATCCCGACATAAATGTAAATCGGAGTTAGTCATGTAACCCGGTGGACTGTTTAAATTTTACGCCTCCGTTGGTGCGTTAATAATGGATATTGGAATTCGAAACATACAGGGGGATCATCTCAAAAAAAAAGAACAAGTAGTTCTCTTCCTCCCCAATAATTGATTGCATTAATCAGCGTATGGAAATCACGTTAAGTAGAGAACGAGGAGGGTGTGGACCCGCGTGCGTAAGCAAACAAGAAGTAGTTTTTGATGGGCTTATGACCACCACGTTTCATTCTTCCCTTCTTTCGGACCCTCTCGACGTTGACGTATGTCTGCAATATCGTCACTTCTACGGGGTTATCCATGTAATCGATAATGTAAACCGGCCGGGGACATCGAATATTGGTTCTCGGAGCCCCATATTGCCGCTGTTGAAGGGGGCGGTCGTCTCGTGCATATTTCAAATCTTACACCGCTTCAAGCTGTTACCACAAAGGTATTTAGTATTTTTAAGACAAACTTTTTCAAAAAATTTATTATGAAATAAAGTAAATATATCAATACAGCTAAACTAAGATATTACGGATTAATAATATTTGAATGAATAATTTTAATACACATAAATTCGAACAGCTATCCATACCGTTACGTTCTGAAACCATCTGACGTGCGTTTGAAGATGACGCACGAATGGAAAATATGTAACACTCTATCGCTGAATAACAACTAAAACAGGTATTAGAACTAACACTAGATCTAGAACTAGAAACGTTCTGATTTAGACGTAAGTCTCTTAAGACTGCCAAACCAGAATGTTTCTATTTCTAACTTTCTAGTTCTTGGTCTAATGTTAGTTCTAGTGACAGTGCAAGTGTGAAACTAGAACTAACAGTATACCTAGAACTAGAATCATTTGGGTTTAGCCGCACGTCTCTAAAGACGGCTAAACCCAAATGATTCTAGTTCTAGGTATAGTGTTACTTCTACATAGTTATAGTGCTAGTGTAAAACTAGAACTAACACTAGACCTAGAACTGGAAACATTCGGGTTTAGCCGTCTTGAAAAACGTGCGGCTAAATCCGAATATTTCTAGTTCCAGGTCTAGTGTTAGTTTTAGTTTTGCACTAGCACTGTCACTAGAACTAACACAAAACCTAGAACTAGAATCGTTCGGGTTTAGCCGTTTTGAAAAACGTGCGGCTAAATCCGAATGCTTCTAGTTCTTGATCTAGTGTTAATTCTAATTTTACACTAGTACTATCACTAGATCTTGTGTTAGTTTTGCACTAGCACTATCACTAAAACTAACACTAGACCTAGAACTAGAAAAATTCTAAACTTTCTGGTTCTTGGTCTAATGTTAGTTCTAGTGACAGTGCAAGTGTGAAACTAGAACTAACAGTATATCTAGAACTAGAATCATTTGGGTTTAGCCGCACGTCTCTAAAGACGGCTAAACCCAAATGATTCTAGTTCTAGGTATAGTTTTACTTCTACATAATGTTGATGTAAAACTAGAACTAACACTAGATCTAGAACTGGAAACATTCGGGTTTAGCCGTCTTGAAAAACGTGCGGCTAAATCCGAATATTTCTAGTTCCAGGTCTAGTGTTAGTTTTAGTTTTGCACTAGCATTGTTACTAGAACTAACACAAGACCTAGAACTAGAATCGTTCGAGGTTAGCCATTTTGTAAGACGTGCGGCTAAATCCGAATGTTTCTAGTTCTTGGTCTAGTGTTAATTCTAATTTTACAGTAGCACTATCACTAGATCTTGTGTTAGTTTTGCACTAGCACTATCACTAAAACTAACACTAGACCTAGAACTAGAAAAATTCTAAAGTTTCTGGTTCTTGGTCTAATATTAGTTCTAGTGACAGTGCAAGTGTGAAACTAGAACTAACAGCATACCTAAAACTAGAATCCCCCGAATGATTCTAGTTCTAGGTATAGTGTTATTTCTACATAGTAATAGTGCTAGTGTAAAATTAGAACTAACACTAAACCTAGAACTAGAAAGTTTCGGGTTTAACTCGGGCTCCCGAATGTTTCTAGTTCTTGGTCTAGTGTTAGTTCTAGTTTTAATTGTTATGCAGCGCTAGACCAACAACTAGACTTCAATTATTTTTATTAGTAATATTTTTTCTTCAAAATTTTATTAGCGTACATAAAATTTATTAATTTGATAAGACAAAATATTAAACAGTAGGAGTAGTCAATAGAGTAGTCTGTGAGCACTATTTAGTGTTTTATCACCAGTATTTAGACTTCAGCGATTAGTACCGAGCAATAACAAGCCTTTTGCCGGCAGTATCTAGATTCTGCAAGTTGTATCTGGTCTTTTTTTACAGTTTTACCAGTACGTAATGATCGATTGGCTCCCGATTTATCGAATGGCCGATATTGATGAAAAGGTTGACTACTTCAACTCTAAACTTATCAACCTCTATGACAAGCATGCCCCACTCAGGTGACGCAGGGTGAGATATCCGCCCGCACTCTGGTTAAGTGATGAAATAAGATCATTGATGAGAGAACGTTACCGTGCAAAACTATTATTTAAACGTATTCCAACTACTATTAATCGTGAAAACTATAGGATCACCAATGTAAGAATGCCAAAAAAATTTGGCATTCCAATACTAGTCCGAGGACGTTTTGGAGGATTATGCGTTCCTTAGGGGCGGTTGAGTCTCCCTCTGTTCGCGCTGCTTTCGATGGGAATTAGTTCCAGGTCTAGTGTTAGTTTTAATTTTGCACTAGCATTGTTACTAGAACTAACACAAGACCTAGAACTAGAATCGTTCGAGGTTAGCCATTTTGTAAGACGTGCGGCTAAATCCGAATGTTTCTAGTTCGTGGTCTAGTGTTAATTCTAATTTTACACTAGCACTATCACTAGATCTTGTGTTAGTTTTGCACTAGCACTATCACTAAAACTAACACTAGACCTAGAACTAGAAAAATTCTAAAGTTTCTGGTTCTTGGTCTAATATTAGTTCTAGTGACAGTGCAAGTGTGAAACTAGAACTAACAGCATACCTAAAACTAGAATCCCCCGAATGATTCTAGTTCTAGGTATAGTGTTATTTCTACATAGTAATAGTGCTAATGTAAAACTAGAACTAACACTAAACCTAGAACTAGAAAGTTTCGGGTTTAACTCGGGCTCCCGAATGTTTCTAGTTCTTGGTCTAGTGTTAGTTCTAGTTTTAATTGTTATGCAGCGCTAGACCAACAACTAGACTCATTCGGGTTTAGCCGTCTTAAGAGGGTACGGCTAAACCCAAATGTTTCTAGTTATTGGTCTAAGGGTAAGCACACACGGTCGATTATTCATTGACGAAACAGTTTAGTTGGTTAAACTTTAGTTAAACCTTTCCTCCTATCCTACCTAACCCCCCCCCCCCCCCCTTCCCCTCTTCCCACCTTTATTTCTCCTTTCCCCCTTTTTCCTCTATAGTTCATTTGTTTATGGAATATTAATGACAACTTCTTCAAAATTCATATTTAAACTTAAGAGTTTGACCATCCTCAACACGCATGCGTACCATATAGTTAATACTGCGCAAGACCACTAACGAACACCAAGCACGCCTCTTCCCAAAATTGTTCGCTCTCGAGTAAAACTAAAATAATTATTGATAGAATTGTTAATCCAAACCATCATTTGTTTATATTTAAAAAGATTACTACAGTAAGCATATTGATTGTACCGTACATGGATAGAGTGACTTATATTTTATGTTGACATAACCAAAAAGGACGAAGTAAGTTGTTACACTTTGTTTCATTTGATTTATATTCAGTTTGTTGATCTTAATGTTAACTTCAAAAATTCTACTCACATTAGTAATATTTACAATTGTAACAGCACAAAATGATTTCTGTACCTTTATGTTTAATTTTGTAGTGCCTCCGAAGATGGCGTAGATCGCCCAAACGCGTCAGGCAGAGTTTTAAATTATATTTAAATTATATTAGCGGTAGTGATAATAAACAAAAAAAACAATAATTATAACAATGAGAGTGACAGTGGAAAACAAATCATAAATTCAATTCTGACAAATGGAACGATTTATCGACCCAGTCTAAACTATATTACAATGATACCACTAGGTATACATAGTAGTAAATAATTAACGCGGCCTTGTATATACATAAACATCATCACTCATAATTAAAACTAAAATAAATAACAATAAACAACAAAAAGGAGAGAAGAAAAGTATAAGAAATGCACAGAGTAACAAAGCAAAAGAGAAAGAAGGTGATTAAGGAACATAGGAAAGAAAGTAGAAAAGAAGAAGTTCAGAAGAAAAGGAAGTAGATTATTATAAGATCGCAATTTGACGGGAAAAGAGGAAATGTGTAAGACAAGTTTTGAAAGATGACAGGGTTGAAGCATTTCTAATATCCATGGGAAGACCATTCTAGAGGGATATGGCGAACAGCGTAAATGACCTGTGGTATATATTCGTATGATGTATTGGGAATAGCAGTATTAAGTCGATATTTGACTTCCTTTGAGAAAGGAATTTCTTCACTTTGGATAGTTGGGCGGATTAGTCCATCCAACTTTCGTTTCCTGGTGGAGAGCACAACAATTGTCTTTTGCGGGTTTATCAAGAGGTTCTCTCCCTTACACCAAGCGCAAATGGTATCGACAAACAGGTTCCTTTGACCATAACGACAATGTCATCAGCGTAAGTCTGTATTTCTACACCAATGGCATCGACTATCGCAATCAGATCGTCAACCAGGAGGGACCAAAGCAGGGGAGATAACACCCCTCCTGCGGGCAGCCACCTCCCGGTATGAAGCGTATCGTATCACCGTGGAGTGAAGTAGAAACTATTCTACTATCAAGCATATTGCGGACCCAACCCGCTATAGTTGCTTCTATCAACTAAGTTGTGTAGAGCCAATTCTGCTGATTTTCCCGCTTGATAAGCATACTGGTGGCGACTTAGTGGCGTTCCAGAACTTTTTCAAGACTTTTCAACAGAAATGACCCTTACCTTAGTCCAGCCATGTCCAACTGGTGGCCCACGGGCCGCCTGCGGCCCGATAACAAAAAAAGGAAATCGCACAAATTAATATTTAAATTTTAATAATCGATAATTTACAAATAATTTTTATTACTTGGTCGAATGACGTTTTATAAAACTCCTATATCTTAATATATAAAAATGGAATCTTGTATGTATGTGGGTACCTATATACCGATTTTACTCAGTTATTCCTTGGCCGAATTTCACCAAATTTGGTAAACACATAGCTTAATATATTGGGAAGAACCTTTCATCTTAATTTTTTTGACACCGCCGCCGAGGTGTCGGCAATGACGATGTTAAAAAAATAATTTGCACAATAGCGAATCCCGATGTATGGCGTTTACGAATACAGTAAATACCCCGACCTACGTAAACCCGACTTACGTAGATTCGGAGATACGTAACTGCGAATTTGTCCGTTTTGTCGGGTATTCCCCTGTTTCGCTCAAAAGTGGATTGAATCATAAAATTTTCTAGTCCCTTCAGTTTATGCGAGTTCTTCGTAGAGAGTTGATTAATCACAGAGTTGATAAACTTATTGTTTTAAAAAGGTTGTGAAAATAAAAGTAAGTAATATTTTATTTTAATTTGCAGTCCTACAAAAATTTATTCGTTTCTTTAATTATACCAGAATAAATAAAATTGTCCATAATATTGACGTGCGATGTCGGGTAGGAAGAAAAGAAAACTAGAAGATGAAAACAGACAATTTAAAAATAATTGGGAAGATGACTACTTTTTCTTGCAAGTAAAAAATAATGCTGTGTGCTTAGTTTGTCGTGAAACGATTACTGCTAAAACTTATAACATACGAAGACATTATGAAAAACATACGGAACTTTCTGTACTTTCTGGTGGTGAACGCAAGGCCAAATTACACTTACTTAAAGCTAACTTAAAGTCTCAACAAAATGTGTTTCAAAAACAAAATCAACAATCAAACGACATTGTCAGTACAAGTTTAAAAATTTCTCAAATTATTGCTAAAAAAATGAAACCTTTCTCGGATGGAGAATACATCAAAGAATGTTTAATTGCTGCAGCTGAAGATATTAGCCCGGAAAAAGTTCATATTTATAAACAAATAAGTCTGTCTCATCAAACTGTTGCACGTAGAGTTGATGATATTTCCAATGAAATTTCCCTAAACCTCAATGAACATACCAAACAATTTGTGTACTACTCATTAGCTTTGGATGAAACAACCGATATCAAGGATACATCACAACTTGCTATATTTATTCGCGGAGTTGATAATAAGCTGAAAGTAACAGAAGAACTCCTTGATCTTGTGAGTCTGAACAACGGGCAAAGATATTAAAGATGCTGTTCTAAAATGCGCGGAAGATCGACAATTAGATTTAAAAAAACTTATTGGTATTACAACCGATGGAGCACCATCAATGATAGGAAAAAACATAGGAGCAGTTACATTAATTTGCAAACATATTGAAAGCTTGGGACAAAATACATCATTTTTGGATTTATTTATTTGTCATTGTTTTTTACATATAGAAAATCTATGTGCTCAGTCATTAAATATGTCTCACGTGATGTCAGTTGTCATTAATATTATTAACAAAATAAAAAATAATTCATTAAAACACCGCCAGTTTCAAGAATACCTTCGCGAACTGGAGTCCGAGTACTGTGACCTAATATATTACGCCAAAATACGATGGTTGAGTCGTGGAAAATGTTTATTAAGATTTTGGAACCTCAGGGAAGAAATTAGAATTTTCATGAATGAGAACGGCGAAGACGTTCCACAATTATACGATGAAATGGTTGTTGGATTTGTGTTTCTTAATAGATATCACAACTAAATTAAATGAACTAAATCAGAATCTTCAAGGAGAAAATAAATTAATTACGAATTGCTATCAAGACATAAAGACATTCATTGCTAAATTAAAATATTTTCAAAATCAACTGAAATCGAATAATGCCACACATTTCCCTCACATAAATGATTTCGAAATGGAAAATAAACCCATTTCCGAATATTCGCATAATATTAAAGATTTGCTTGAGGAATTTGAAAAAAGATTTGCCTACCTAGAAAAATTTGAACAAATGTTCAATATTTTTAATTGTCCATTTAATATTGATGTGAATTCAGCTCCAGGTTATTTACAACTGGAACTTATCGATCTGCAGTCCAATTCAGAAATGAAATTAAGGTTTGAGGACATCAATATAGTCGACTTTTATGGAAAACATATCCAGGAAGATAAATTTCCTAATTTGAAAAAATTAGCTATGTGTATTGTGACAGCAAACGGCACAACATATCTCTGTGAGTAATTTTTTTCTAGATTAAAATTAGTCAAAACCAAAGACCGTAACAGGCTCACCGACGCAAATTTGACGAATCAGTTACGTTGTGCCACAACAAAATTAGAAGTTGATATTAAAAAAATTTCAAATAAAATAAATAAACAAGTTTCACATTAAATATCTGTTGTAATTTACTGAAATACCTATATATTATTGTGTATATCTGTGTACATGCTAGTTTGTGTATACGTATCTCATTTGAGCGCGAGTGTGCGCTAGAATTGAAATTTTCTTGTTCAGGTGGGTGGCGGCCCAGTGCCTTGTACATTCCTAAATTTTGGCCCGAAGAGTAATTTGGGTTGGACATGGCTGCCTTAGTCCATTCACATATTTCCAGGCGACACTCACTCTGAAAATTGTTACCAAAATTGGCAACAACAGTGACCTTCCTTGTTGTAACAAAGCAGGAAACGACTTTTTAGCCACACTCCAATCCGTATTTGAGGGGCACTTTTGCCTTACAGGAATAGCCCGCTGTGGCATTATTAGCCCTCATCACCAAGCTTCCAGAGCAGTGAGTCTGCATGAGAAGCTCTAACGAGGCTCTGCTAGACTCCATAAAACTACCATCACACCGCTTAAGTGAGCCGAGGGGTAGTGCCGGATCTCTAACGAGAATCTTGTGAATTCTTGCACTACTGGGTGTGTCTTTCACCCCCTCACAGAACCTCCTCCAAGACTCTCTTTTTGCCTTACGTATGTTTTTGGTGTAATTCGTTAGAGCTTGTTTATATTTCTCCCATTCACCTAATGTCTTGGCCCGGTTAAAAAGCCTCCGGACCTCTTGTCTTTCGGAGCGAAGAGATTCGTTCCACCAAGGTGTGCCCCGATTATTACTTTTCACCTTCAGTGGACTACTACTGTGATAGGCAGAACGAATTGCTACAAAGATCTGCTCGGTGGCTATTTCAATCTGATCACAGTTCCTAACGGTTGCGATGACACTAGTTAGGTTATCTGCAAGGCAACTCTTAAACAGATCCCAATTAGTGCTACGATTTCATCCCTAGGTCAATTTTAAATTGAATATGTCTATGATCTGGACTGGACAATTAGAACTAACTCTTTACCTAGAACTAGAAACATTCGGGTTTAGCCACACGTCTCTAAAGATGGCTAATCCCGAATGTTTCTAGTTCTAGATCCAGTGTTAGTTCCCATATTAATATGTTACGTCGATATTTTACTGTATTTAAAAAAAATTACTTCAATTCAAAAAAATTTGTGTTGAATACTTGTACGTGATCGCAAAACTAAATCGGTTAAGTTCGATAAGTAATTGGTATTCCGGTCGGGGATTCTCGTTTAAATCGCTATTAAATTTTCGAAAAGTGAAAGCCATTGTGGCGTGAACATAATTACAAATAAGTCACGGTTCGGGGCTTTCGATAATAAACAACAACGTGGTTTACAAAGAAATATTAATTTTTTCTATTATAAAGTATTAATGAAATGATTATGGGTTTTGGGATGAGAAGTTGATAATAAATCAGTAAGAGAATTTCGAACCACACAGCACACGACCGTTTTATTAATTGTTAATGTCAGTTTCTGGACCACATACTGCATTAAATTTTCATTATCCAACCCAGCTAATTGCATTCCGCGACGGCCACAGACTACAAATTTCCGAATTTTGCGTTCATGAAAAATCGACTCCAAACATGTCGATCGTTAATAAATTCGACGTAGCTTTTCGTTAATTTGCACACGGAGATCAAAAGCCGAACGAAAATCCTATTATACGAACTAGTTAATAACTTGTTTCATAAAAATAAATGTGTAGGCGAAAAAAATTTAATTTTTGTAAAAATCATGTTGTGAATAAGTGATTTTCTCGTAGTGAATTTAATGGAATTCGGTTCTAGTTGGTAGAGTTGACACGTGCAAATCGGTTGTGCCCAACGCAGGTAATTGGCGTGAACTGGACATTCAGCGGTTGGCAGACGTGTTGGCACTTCCGGTTCACATCCGTCCGGAAACCGAGAGCCGGGCGCGAATTTGTAATCGAGGATTACCGTGTTAATGTCGACGTTTTGGACAATCTGACCGAATTTGAATCATTTCCGGCTCTAGATTAAAACGGTACCATGAACTTCGTCTAGAAATAACATCTAAGCAATTCAATTATTTTTATTAGTAATATTTCTTCTTCAAAATTTTATTAGCGTACATAAAATTTATTAATTTGATAAGACAAAATCTCAAACAGTACTATTTAGTAACAGTATTTAGTGTTTTATCAGCAGTATTTAGACTTCAGCGATCAGTACCGAGCAGTAACAAGTCTTGCCGGCAGTATCTAGATTCTGCAAGTTGTATCTGGTCTTTTTTACAGTTTTACCAGTACGTAATGATCGATTGCCTCCCGATTTATCGAATGGCTGATATTGATGGAAAGGTTGACTACTTCAACTCTAAACTTATCAATCTCTATGACAAGCATGCCCCACTCAGGTGACGCAGGGTGAGATATCCGCCCGCACTCTGGTTAAGTGATGAAATAAGATCATTGATGAGAGAACGTAACCGTGCAAAACTATTATTTAAACGTATTCCAACTACCAATGTAAGAATGCCAAAAAAATTTGGCATTCCAATTCTAGTCCGAGGACGTTTTGGAGGATTCCTTAGGGGCGGTTGAGTCTCCCTCTGTTCGGGCTGCTCTCGATGGGAATTCATTGGCGAGGTTTTTTGCTAACCCACCTCTGCTCATTAGTGGTGAGACTAAGATGACTACTATTACTGAAATTCTTGCCTCATCTAAATCCTCCTCTTTCTCGTTTGTTCTGGTCACAGCATCAGAAATCAGCGATGCCTAGTGTGGGAGCAGACGGAGTTAGTCTCAAACTTCTTCTTCCTATATTGGATAGTGTTCTTATTCCTATTACTCACATTTTTAACTTCTCCATTGAACGCTCCTCATTTCCTTCAATCTAGAAGGTTACTCATGTTGTCCCTATACCTAAATCGAAGAGTCCATTTTATCTGTTCTATCCAAAGCTTTCGAGCGCCTTGTTTACTTACAAGTTTAAGAATATTTACAAGAATTTAATTTGCACAACCAGTTTCAATGGGGTATGCATGCGACAAACGTTGTGTTACCATTCTTGTACTACTTGATTTCGAGCTTTCACGAGCTCTTGTTGGCGTCACTGGCTGCCCTTTGATTTACCTCTTCATGTTTATCTTGGTTTTAATCTTACCTTTCCTGTCGTTTCTTGTGTGTGCGTGCTGATTCTGCGCTCTCATCTGCTTGTGATATTAAATGTGGTGTACCCCAGAATAGTGTGTTGGGTCCGTTGCTCTTTTCAATTTTTATTAATGCCGTCACCCATTGCATTTCTTGTAATTATCATGTGTATGCTGATGACCTCCAAATTTACACTACGACAACTATTGATGATTTTCCAGAAGCAATTGCACGTCTTAACCATGATCTTTCTAATATTTTGGATTGGTCTAAACGTTATGGCCTTGAATTAAACACTGCTAAAACTCAAGCAATTGCGTTTGGTAGTCGACCTTTACTGGCAAAGCTTACAATTAGTGATTTTTCACCCATTCGCTTAATGCTTGACGATGACACTATTCAGCTGTCAGATATGGTTGGAAACCTTGGAGTGGTTATGGTGTATTGACCCCATTTGGGTCTCCAGGTAGTTAGGGTATATATATTTATTTCTGGCAATATTTAAGCACTTTTAGTTTAAGAATACTAATTTATTTTAGTTATTACATGTCTATTGTGTTCGTTAAAACTATGTGGCTACGAATGCTTTTCGCTTGGAATTATTGACTACTTATGTATTTCATTTGTGCCAACAATTCTATTGCTCAGCGTTATTGTAACCACGCGCCGATGGCCAAAGTGTAACTTAACACTTCCAATGGCGAGGTTCATTGGACTTTACTTGAACTCGATAATTTAATAAAACTGTTTAATTGGCAACTTATATAATAACAATAATTTATGTAACTTTGAATATTAAAATATGTCCATCACAATGGATTCCAAAATGTCCTGGAAACCACAAATTCAATCCGTCTCCAGAAAGGTCTATCATTATTTCCACTAGCTAAAAAGTTTCCGTTGCTTCCTTCCTCCCATGGTCCGTCGTAATCTTTGTTATTCTCTAATTTTCCCCTATATAGATTATTCTGACACGGCATATCCTGATCTTTCGGTAACACTCCGAAACAAACTGCAAAGACTTAAAAACAATAGTATACGATATATCTTTGATCTCGTGAGATCTGAACACATAACTCCATACCGTAATTATTTACAGATATTAAGCTGTCAGAAGCGTGGATCGTTTCGTATATTGACTATGTTATATACTGTTCTTCACAACGAAACACCAGGATTGTCGTCGCATGATTTACCCACTAGATCTCAGTTAGATTCTCTGCTTATGTTCCCGATACATAGTACTTAGATTTACCACAAATCGTTTACTGTGCAGGCCATAACCTTTTGGAATAGTCTGCCTACTGAGATTCGCAATATTCCTCACTTTATGACATTTAAAAGCCATCTAAAACGTCATCCATTTGCTCTCCAAGTATCTTCCTGAGAACTTCTTCCTTTTTTTCTCTTCTTCTTCTTTTACTTCTCTTCTTCTTTTATTCTAGCAACTAACATTATGCACCGGTTTAGTAATCATAGGTTTAACGTAACAGCTTCCCATTTATTTATTGTTTTTTTTTTATATATTCAGTATACGGCTGACTGATTGGGTCCTTTGGAAAATATCGCGATAAATCGATCCTTTTGCCTATATTTATACATTAAGTAGTTAAATGTATATGTTACCGGCAACATCCGTTACGCCGGCACACCTAAGATTGACTAGGCAATTCGAACATTGCCCGAACATTTTTGACCAAGTCCGAAATAACTTTGAATTTTGGGGTTTGCCTAGTATGCAAGTAAGCAAACTTAGGTGTGTCAAATGATTCTCAGGCAAAGTCCGAAAAGTATAAATTAACTTCGGACTTTGCCTAAAGTGGGTCGGCAAACTCTGGTTTCACGTGCTTTGCAAGTTTCAATTTGTCGACGGTCAGTCATTCGCTTACTGCGGTTGAGTGTACTTCGAGCTAAAAGTTTCAAAATGAGAAGTGCAATAAATGTAACCGATTGTGTGCCTTTTAAAAACCAAAACGCCGAAACAGAATTCAAATCTAAATTTATGGAAAATATTGAAGAAGTAGTAGCTGCAAGGAAAGCAAGTAATAAATCTACGTTACAATATCGTCGCCTTAAACGTTACGATCAGCTACGTTTAAGTGATAAAAAAAAGTTAATACTTCCGGTTTCTGATCAAATTGCTGACGTAAAATCTTTTGTTACAAATGACGATCTTTTTGATGTAATTCACAACGCTCATCGTGAATGTGGGCACGGTGGAAGAGATAGAATGATAAAAGCGCTAGGCAATAAATATGTCAAATTTAATCAAATGTCAAAAATTTGTCAAGTATGCCAGGAAAAAAGGAACCAACCTAAAAAAGGATTAAGGTTATTTAAAGAACTGGATTCCCGAGGTCAGGTCGATCTCATAAATATGTAGACTTGTCATGATGGTGATTTCCGATATATTTTTAACTACCAGGATCATCTAAGTTCATAATTTTACATCCATTAAAGACGAAGATAGCAGAGGAAGTGGCTCACACATTATTGGATGTTTTTTGTACTTTGGAAACTCCCAGCGTGTTGCAGTCAGACAACGGACGAGAGTTTGCTAATCGGGTAGTTGAAGAGATAAGGGAAGTGTGGCCCGAGCTAGCAATAGTCCATGGCAAGACACTCGCAAAGTCATGGGAGTGTGGAGAGATCTAACCGCGACGTAGAAGATATGTTATTTGCGTGGATGGAAGACAATAAGATTAAGCATTGGAGAGAAGGTCTTCGTTTTTGTCGGCTTCAAAAAAACAATGCATACCATAGCGGAATACGACAAACACCTTTTGAAGCGATGTTCGGTAAGCAGTTTCTATTTCATTAGAGGAAGAACCGCTCATATATGAATACAATCATTGCCTGATTCTATCAAAAAAGTTCTTAGAACTGAAGAAGATCTTGAAAAGGCACTTGTAACTACTGTGGAGCAGGAGAATTCTACTTGTGGTCCTAATGCAGAAAGTCTTGGAGAATCAACTCCGTTTCTTGATGCAGAAAATACTAAAGGATCAATTCCGTTTCCTGATGCAGAAAATACTAAAGGAACAACTCCTGCCCTTGATGTTGATAATGCAAGCTTTTATGCCTGTTGATGAACGTGAAGTATTTATAATAATTAATAACATTAAAACTGCAGCGGTGGGTTCTGATGGTACCTCAATCTGGATGATTGACTTGTGTACCCCTTTTCTCATTCCTTATATTACTCACGTAATAAACGCTGCTATTCATCAATCAGTTTTTCCGGATGCCTGGAAGATGGCTGAAGTAATTGCGTTACCTAAAGTATCTTCCCCTTCTGCCCTAAGGGATTTTAGACCGATCAGTATCCTACCAGTAATGTCAAAAATTTTAGAGAGAGTCTTGGAAAAGCAACTTAGAGCACACTGCGAAAGGTATAGTATACTGCCAGATCAACAATCTGGGTGTCGTTCGGGTTTCAGCTGCGCAACAGCTTTATTGAACCTTACTGATGATGTATTTGCTTCTAGAGAGGCCGGGCAAGCCGCACTTTTGTTATCGTTGGACTTCACCAAAGCATTTGATACAATAAATCATAATATACTTGCATCTAAACTTAATTATTTTGGTCTTGGAAATCAAGCTGCAATTTTGATAAAGTCTTTTTTGTCGGACAGGTCTCAGGTTGTGAAGATTAATAGTCAAGTGTCGAGCGCTCTGTCTGTTACTCGTGGAGACCCTCAGGGGTCCATTTTGGGGCCACTATTGTTCTCTATTTATACATCTGATTTTGACCAGGTTCTTGAGCATTCGCAGATTCACTTGTATGCAGACGATACACAGCTTCTGCTGAATTTTAATCCAAATAATTGGGTTGATGCCTGCATAAAATTTAACTCAGATATAGCATTATTTTCTGATGTTGCGAAACGCCATGAACTTGTGCTAAATCCATTTAAGTCTTCTGTTCTTCTGTTTTGCGGTAGTGTCACAAGGAGAGCGATTAAGCCTTTGATATCCGGTCAATTGGTGGTGGATGGCGAACCTCTTACTGTTTCTGATGATATAAAAATTTTAGGAGTCACATTGGATCATCAGTTGAAGTTTGAGGAGCATGTGGCCAGGTGCTTAAGGGGTGGGTATGGCGCCCTGCGTCTCTTGTATGCCCATAGGGATGTCTTAAGTAAAAAATTAAAAATTATGCTGTGTGATAGCTTGGTTCTAAGCAAATTAAATCACTGCGACGTTGTTTATGGTCCAAATTTAACGGAGGCGAGTGGGCGTTGTATCCAGAACCTCCAGAACGGTTGTCTGAGGTTTATTTACGGAATTCGTAAATATGACCATATTAGTCATAAGTTGGCAGAGACTGGGTGGTTGAACATGAAGAACGTAAACTGCATGCAACTTGCGTTTATTATAAAATTCTTTCAAGTCTTCAAGTCTTTAAAGTCTTTCAGAAGCGATGTCCATAACATTAATATAAGGAGGAAAGATCGCCTCGCACCGATCCCTTTCCTACCAGATAGCTAAAACGTACAATGATCTACCGATGAACCTTATAGGATTGAACTGTATTTCGTTCAAGAGTAAATTAAAATCCTCCCTCCTGCTAAAATCCTCCAAACTGACCTTCGTCCAGAAAATAAGTCTATTTTCTAAGAGTGTATTATTATTTTCTTTCCTTTTTTTTTGCGACTTATTAATAAAGGCATTATTATTATTATTATATGGCAAAATTGGAACCTGTTTGTTGCATATGCGAAAAAGAAACTTCAGGAGTCCACAAGTGTTATAGCTGTGCGCAAAATGTTGATGTTACCTGTGCCCAGAGTACAAGTAATACCAACGAGGGTTACGAACTATCAGTTTTATGTCTTCGGTTTGCAATAAGAAAAACGATGACTTCAAATCAAGAGAAAGCTGTCGAAGGATTGAAAGAGCAGGCAGAGAAAATGAAGTTTACACCTAATAAAAAATTTCCCCCGATTGAGGTTGGAACACAACTTACTCTGTCTGTTCCAAGCCTTGGCAGGAGCAAAGGAAATGCGCGAAACTTAATTGGCGTAGTTTTGGAGACAACAAATGATAGACTCTATAAAATTGGAACCAAGAAACGAATTATTGCCTCGCTGTATTCGAGAAATCAAATTCAAGCGTGTAAGGCACAGTTTTGAAAATTCAAGACGTCCCAGAGATTGAATTCTCTCTGCGTCACATTAGTAGCCAAAACTCTGCCTTTCGGGACCAAGGGTTTTTGAAGTGCAATAAAAAATTTCAAACAAGTTTATGCAAATGTAAGAGGGCTAAAGTGTGTTGCAACTCGAAATGTCACCATTCAAACTCGTGTTCAAACAAGTAATAGTTTACACAGTTTCCCATATAATCTGATGTATTGTTATTTTTTGTATGTGTGTTGTTCGTTTTTTTTTTATTTACAAAAATAGAGTTGTATTGGGAAAATTCCAATTCCGTTATTTTTATTGTTAGTTAAGAAGCCAAGATTGCGCACTTTTCGGACTTTGCCTGAGCTTTATTTTGGTGATAGTTGACTCAATGTTCATCGTGGGTTGTAAGTGATAAATAAAAGCTCCTTGGGAACGATGAAAAATTATTTATTCTTAATATAAGATCAGTGCAACATGTTTCGAGATTCAAAATCTCTTCATCAGGCACGACGTCAATTACTTATGGAGCACAAAATTGAACATCTGACAACGTGGTGAGATTTTGTAGGTGATTGGACGAGACAAAAGGCGACTGAGGTGGACTGTCCACCAGTCCACCTCAAGTTTCTTCACGTCCCGGATGCACTCGTAAGAATAAAACTTTAAGAAGAAGAAAACAAATTTTATTCTGTACCCACTACATAAAAAAAATAAGAATAATAATAAAAATATCTATATGTATATACAACAAAAATAAAAAAGTTAAGGGGTGAGAATAGGGCTACCGACCAAGGTCTTTCTGCCCGTGATTTATGTAGTCGGCGGCTTGTTTCAGTCTTCTCTGACGGCCAGGAGTTTTTGGAAGAGAAGAGGTGGGTTGTTGCGAGGGTGGAGTAATCGAGGCGTTGGTAGGAAAATTTAGAATGGATTTATCGGACAAAGATTGAAGACGGGTATG
Organism: Onthophagus taurus; assembly: GCF_036711975.1. Classification (NCBI taxonomy): domain Eukaryota; kingdom Metazoa; phylum Arthropoda; class Insecta; order Coleoptera; family Scarabaeidae; genus Onthophagus; species Onthophagus taurus. The sequence goes on along the minus strand of NC_091968.1, from coordinate 2,239,090 downwards.
GATAGGGGGTATATCGGTAAGTTGGTATAGGAGATCATTGCTAGGGTTAAAGAGAGGATTACGGGGGTTCCTAATTCGGGTGATGGATCTCAGTGCAGATCTTTCCGCTACTTCCAGGTGGTACTTCGTTCTTCTTGGTGCGTTGCTTAGCAGTATTGATCCATATTCTATGATGGGCCTGCATATGGTCTTGTAAATGTGCGAGGCACATGAGGTAGAGATTCCGCGACCGCTGAACGAGAGAGATTTAAAGTGTTTGGCGCGTGTCTTTACTTTCATCTTCACCTTGGTTGCATGAGTGGAAAACTTAAGCGTTCTGTCAAGTATTATGCCAAGATATTTACAGGTTGGTGAGACGGAGATTGCCGTTGATTGGATTGTAATTGTGGGAGAGGGACCGCGGGGTGAGAGGAATGGGACAAAAAATTGTGTTTTTGTGGGATTGAGTAGGATGCGCCATTTTCGGTACCAATTTTCCGTTTCGTTTATGAGCGTCTGCAGCTTACGGACCGAGGAAGTGATATCCCTACTGTGCGAGACCAATGCTGTGTCGTCGGCGTAAAGAAGTGCGTATGCAGTAAGGTTAAAGGCGTCTGGGTTGTCGTTGTAAAGATCGTGGCAGAATAGATTGTATAGAGCGGGAGAGATAGGCGAACCCTGAGGAAGGCCTTGCTGAGCGGAGAAGCTGTGGGAGAAGTGATTTTTCAACTTCACGATGGAGGAGCGATTCGACAGGAATTGGTTTATCAGGGTTAGAAGGTAGTATGGCGTTTTTAGCTTATCCAGTTTAAATAGCAATCCTTTGTGCCACACGGAGTCAAAGGCCTTTCGGACGTCCAGAAACACTGCTGCAGATTTCAGTTTTACAAAACGTGCCGCCTGGAAGTTGGAAACCAGAATAGTTAGTGGCTGGGACGTTGATTTGCCGGATTGGAAGCCAAATTCGTAAGGCGGAATTTTCTTTGATACCGCAGCCAAGAGCTTGTTCTTCAAGTGCGTCTCGAAGAGTTTTCCAATTACGGGGAGCAGTGAGATGGGGCGATAGTTGGCTGTATCAGATAGAGAGGAATCCTTCTTGGGAATACAAGTAATAATTGACGTCTGCCAGTCGCGCGGGAAATGCTGAGTCGTAAGGCAAAAGTTGATTATTTTTCTGATAAAGCCATGGATGTTAAGATCTAGACTTCTAAGCAGTTTCCTTGTGATGTTATCATAGCCAGGAGCGGTATCTTTTCCCTGTCCAAGAAGAGTAAAATATTCGTCTTCCAACATGAGAGCATCTTCGGGTGTCTCGAACGGTGTCAAAAATGCGGATTCCTACCAATTATCTATAATGCTTTTGTTGTGGGAACAAAACGAAACATCCTCGGTAAAGGTGAATACACCTTCTAGGTAGTCAGCGTGTATGTTGACAATCTCTTCAGGGTTGGAGTGCACACCGCCATCGGTAGGATCAATGAGCTCCTCCGTTCCAGGTGTCTTTTGGTATCTTGATAGTTTTCGAATTTCGTGCCAATAGTTTTTTCCTTTACACAGTTTTATTTTGTCACAGGCTTCCATGTACTTTTCCGTTCTGTATTGCTGAATTAGTTTCTGTATCTTTTTGTTGAACTCATTAAACTTCTTTTTTAACTCAGGCACTTCATATACCCTGAAGTCTCGATATAGGCGTCTTTTCTCTTTGATGAGTCTGATAATAAATGGAGGTAGCGGAAAACTGTAGTGTTTGGTGGTTCTGGATGGGCTCGCTTTGTCTATCGACTCCTTAAGACATTTGTTAAACCTTGAAATCGTGTCAACTGTGATTGTCTGATGTGCTTCTATGAAGTCTTTCATTATTGAGTTAACTGTCTCCATGTCGCAAAGCTTGTAGTTTTTAATTAAAGTCGGAACAGGTTTAGGTACGTTGGTTGTGACGTTGACATAAAGTAAAATGCCCAAGTGATCGGAGCATAAATCCGGAACAACTTCTACCTGTGTAATTAGACCGCGGATGTTTCTTGTACAGAACAGTAGATCAGGAGTAGAGTTCGGATTGTTTTCCATAACGTACGTGGGGGGAGTCGTGATTTGTACGAAATTGGACATATTCAGGAAATGTCTTATGTGTTTCCTTTTGGTTGGATTCGGATTGAAGTCACCAATTATGAGACATTTGTCGTGCAGTGAGGCCATGTTAAATATGGATTCTTCAATTTTACTAAACGGGTGGATATAAATTAAGAAAACATGTATTAAGTCTGTCCCGATAGTGATACAAAAATGAAGTGCAAAAAACTAAAAAACTTTAATTTTCACGATAATTTTTATAAATTTTTTATTTCAAACAATTCAATTAATTTCAATTTCTTAAAAACCACTTTTTTTAACGATGAAGAAATATTTGTAACCAACTAACTTGCCCTTAAGGCCTTTAAAAAATTTGTTAACGCCTTTTGTCTCGTCCAATCACCTACAAAATTTCACCACGTTGTCAGATGTTCAATTTTGTGGTCCATAAGTAATTGACGTCGTGCCTGATGAAGAAATTTTGAATCTCGAAACATGTTGCACTGATCTTATATTAAGAATAAATAATTTTTTATCGTTCCCAAGGAGCTTTTATGAGCTTTATTTGGCACACCTAAGTTTGTCTACTTGCATATTAGGTGTGCCGGCGTAACGGAGATTGCCGGTAATATATACATTTTCTTTAATTTGTATTTTTTTTATTATGGCAATAAATTTATTATTATTAATGTCTTACCAGCAGTATCAAGTTTTCTGCCAACAGTGTCTAGTCACTTGTCAGTTGTTTCTAGTTCTCTGCCAGCAGTATATAGCCTTCTAACAACATTATATTATAATCTTCCACATTCAATAAGTTTTCTGCCATCAATTTATTAAGTTAGGTTGATAACAAATACGCTAAAGTAATCAACTCCAACTTTTTTTTTCTAAGGAAAAATTGATTGCTTACAATGTTTGCGTCATAAACCACTATAAGTACTCGTTCTTATTAATCAATACTGTTACTATAATTTGCAACAAATTATTATGGTGTAATGGCAAGACTAATACTTGTTTTCTTTTGATATGAAATGAAGTGTATATTTTTATTATTGTGTTTATTACCATAGATAAAGAGATTAATCACTCAGGGTGCGACCGTTTGATCTTTAGCGCGATGGACTTGCGAAAATTACCATACAAATTACTCTCTTGAGATTACCAACGGCGATCCGTTACAAACCTAACGTATCCTTCTGTCAATGAATCCTCCAAGGACAATCGACTGAAAAAGGATTGCTCCCAAGAGACTAAAACGAGAATTGCACTACTTTAATATAATACATAAGAGAGGAGATAATCAATCCTAAAGATGAATCATTCAGAAAATATAAATCAATCAGGGGAGGAATGTATAAATTAACGATTTTTTCCGTTAAAGTTAAACCTAAAAAAAAAAACGCAACTTTCAAATTACTTTTAGTCACGTATGGGAAATTCCACGTTGCATTAGCTCGTGAGTGCAATTCGAATCGAATTATCGGGGTACGTCGAGTGCACCCTCAAGTCACTGCTAACGCAGTTACTACTTGGGGCCCTTATACGGCCTAAATATACGACGCCTCTCCTTTGAAACCATGCTTTAATCTATCGATTCAATTTCCATCTAGAAACCTAAACTCAATTAAATCACACCCTTTTAAAAAGGTTAATTTACAAAAAATTGTATTAAAAATTTTTTTTGTTCACGTAATACCACTTTAGGATTGTTGTTGGTAAATCGTTTTGGTGATATCCCAATTTGAAATAGTGCAGATTGTACAGTTTTGCAGCCTGCGGTATGCTTTTCACCACGCGAATTTTCCGGATTTGCATGCGAAACGAGGCCGAGCGTTAACTCATCCGACGATAGCGGTATCTTTATGGGGAAATCGATGAAATCTCCGCAACGTTGAATTTTTAAATGATAGTAACAAAAAAATATGTACATTTATAATTTTTGAAACATGGAATAGAGCAACTTGGGGAATAACCCATTCAAATCCTTCGTTATTAAATCAAAACCCCCTATAACAATTAGAATACAAGATCCACTTTGAAAGGGTTGGTTTTGGTCTTATTGCATATTGTTCTGGATCATTCCGGATTTACCCCATGTTTGTTTAGACACAACCCCATCTGCAATTCCTGATGGTATACGGACGTTCATATAAGAAGAGGGCTGTATTGTGCCAACTTATTGCAGAACAAACACCATTTGATGGGCCGTTGAAAGGACAATTCGATTACGCTTCGCTTCGTTACAAAATCCTTTTATACATATTAACCGTTTCTATTTGGTAAAATGTCGAAAATGGAACGAAGTCTTATGAAAACAAATTTTTATGGCTTCGAAACGGAATTCTCACCTTTTTAAACGAATTTGATCACCTCACCTCTATACATTTTAAAATATAAAATATAATATGTAAATTCAACCACTTATTTTTTCAAATTCCCACGAGCATCGTCGTATAAACTTTTTTTACTGAAGACTAACTAATTATACATTCAATCTGATAAAATCACCACCCATTTCATTCGAACCGTCTCCTCAAACTCCTTCCTGCTGCTGCTGTACGATAAAATTACTTGTCCTTCCTTTCGACGCTTTAGAATCTTCAATTCCCAAATCCGTGCCGAATGCTACGAAACCATTCAAACGGAAGTCTACCCTGATCTAGTTTTACTCGTCTCGGACTTCCACTCGTTCTCGCAGCACAAAAAAAGGAACGAAAATAAAAAAGGATGGAGTTTTCGTCGCGTAAAAAGTTTATAGAAGCGATTTCGACTAATAGAAGTCTCTTAATGATTTTGGGGATGGTTTTATTTAAGTGGTATTAATAAAGTTGCGAAAAAGGAGTTATTTTCTCACTCTTCTGCACAGATGGATAATACCAATAGTTCATAGATAAAGTTAATTTTTTAGCCTTTACTCCATCTAAGTCGGTGCCTAAGTCTATCGGTGCATTGGATTCTTCATATACGATTTTATTATCATATTTTTTATTGCAACTTCTTAGATAATCGCGTTTTTGAGAAAAATCCCTGGTACGGGTAGTCTGAATCATCCGGTATATTCTAATGACTTATGACTAGAATGTCTAACTAATATTAATAGGCTTAGTGATTCTTTAGTCGTTTTTGTACATTCAATAAAGTGTTTGACGCTTATCAAAAAGTTACCAATTAAAAAAGCTCCTGGCCACGACCTCATTCCCAATGCTGTGATAAAAAATCTACCGAATAAGACTTTAAATATATTAAGTTCCATCTTCAATATATGTATGAATATGGGATATTTTCCTAAAACATGGAAAGAGGCTGAAATATTAATGTTTAAGAAACACGGGAAAAATAAACGAAATCTTGAAAACTATAGACCAATTAGCTTGCTTCCAACCTTGGGTAAACTTTTCGAAAAACTGATTTTTGAACGCCTACGACCCAAAATCACAATCATACCTAACATCCAATATGGTTTTACACCTGGTCACTCAACAGTACATCAGCTAACAAGAGTAGTCGAGATAATAGAAAGAGGGTACGAAAATAAACAGTACACAACAGCTGCGTTCTTAGACATATCTAAAGCCTTTGATTCAGTATGGCTATATGGCTTAATCTATAAGGTCCTGAAAACTAAAATTCCGGAATACCTTAAAGCATTAATTTACTCATTTCTTGAAGATAGAAAATTTTGCGTTAGAGTGAATGCTTATACATCGGAATCAAAACCCATCAAGTCAGGAGTTCCACAGGGCAGCGTTCTCTCACCTCTTCTATTTAAGATCTGCTTACATGATATTCCAATTCACGAAAATGAGCAAAAAGCATTATTTGCAGACGACATGGTTATCATAACGCAAAATGAAAACCAGGAACAATCTATCAAAGATCTGCAAATTTCAATTAATGAAATTAATAAGTGGCTGTCAACATGGTGTTTCCACTTAAATCCCAGTAAGTGTGAGGCCAAGATATTCACTCTTAGACAAGTCAAAAATCCCACGTTGATAACAATAGATGATCATCATTTAAATTGGAATCCGAAAGATAGCGCAGTTAAATATCTGGGTGTTTACTTGAACCAAAGGCTAACATGGAAGTACCATATTAACAAAAAACTAAACGAAGCATACGTCAAATTACACGAACTATACCCTATCATTAATAGAAGATCAAAATTAAAAATTGAATGTGCAGTGCTACTTTATAGATCATTAATAAGACCTATAGTAACATATGCATGCCCAGTTTGGAGTTCATCAGCTAAAGCAAACATCAACAAAATCCAAATTCTGCAAAACAAAATATTAAGAATAGCTGTAGATGCGCCGTGGTTTGTGCGGAATTCGCAAATACATGAAGAATTGCATATAGAAACGATCAATGAACATATTAACAAAACAACGAGGAAATATCTGGAAAATTTGCAAAAGTGTCCAAGTGCACGCAGTCATCACCTGGGAGAGCTAGGAATCCATACTCGACTAAAAAGAAAACTTCCCCAAGACAACCTGGCTAATAAACAGTGAATAGTTTCAGGAAGACATTTGTTTCCCACGTATCATTGTGAAACCACCTTATTATATTATAAAAACCATGAAAGAACATTGTAATGTTGAGCTGGTTATTGTTGATATTAAAAAAAAATAAATAAATAAAAAAAAATAAAGTGTTTCAGAAACTACGAATAAATCGGTGTCCATCCAACCTGAAGGGTTTGGATACCCTACTGTACCAGGCAATACCTACCAGGATGCATCCTCTGGGAAATACCCTAAATAGAGATATAACAGAACCTGAAGCACTAACACAGGCCAAAAGAGTAGTATTTTTGCACCCGTCATTTCCTATCTACTTTCTTAGCTGATATCTTCCTTATTATTAGAGATAGCGAAAAACTAAATGCACCACTTGAAAGCTTGAATCTTTCTCTATCTAAAACCGAATTGAATCTTTTATTCGATAAGTTGATATTAAAATCAATAAAAAATGAAGAACACCGCTCTGTACTTAAAATAGCTAAAAATTACCAAATTTCAAGGCCTTGTGCAATTGTTATAAAACTGAATTTTAAAAAACTCTTATCACAGTCAGAAAGAGCGCTCCTTCAACTATCTTAAGCCGGGTTTTCGTCGGTCAATATCTGTCGGCGTCATGCTTAAATCACCCTTAATATCTATCCCTACACGCAGAAACGCTTAAATACTCTTCCTCTCAACAACTTTTTTATATGACCAGGAGACAACTCTAGGACCATATCTATCTTATCGAAAATTTTCTGCTCTTTCTAATGGTATCTTTTAATAACAATTATACAGTTTAATTTAACAACAATTATTAATAAAAATTACAAAGATTTTAATTAAAATAGCTTAACTTTTGAAAATTTTATTTAAGTTATACAGGATGGTCAGAAATATGCGTCAAATTTCCGTATCTCGAAAAGTAAATTTTTTTAAATGGAAACCCCACTTTTTTCAAGTATGTATTTCTTTTTAAGTATGTGATTACATCCTATACTAGTAGAATTACTAGTAGATATACTAATAGAGTTTAAATTTTTTACGTCATTTTTAAATGAGTTATGACGTCATTGATATTTTTTTTAAATGGCAATCCCCCGTTTTTAGAGATTTTTTTTCTGAATCTAGTACAGTAGTCAATATTAATATTTGATACATAAGAAAATGTTCCAGAAAAATTATTTTAAAGTTTTACTACCTCAAGTTTGTTGACATGATCAAAATAGCAGCTACTAATGGCTAAGTAGCTATAGTAACAAATTATTTTAAACAATTTCCTAAGTGTCAAAAATTGATTTAGTAAGTAGTCGACCCCTTTAATACCACATATCTTGATCGCCAACGCATTAACCAAAGAATGGTGAGCCTAACTGTGACTAAATTTAAAAAGTATGGACATCTCTGGAAACATTTCTCGAAGTCTGGCCGACCAAATGTTTTAACGAAGATTCAACAAAACGAGGTTTTGGCTGGGCAAGAAAACCCTCATATTACTGTTTCGATGGTTCACAAAATTTTAAAACCCGTAAAATATCATTCCTATAAAGTAAACCTCATTCATGAGCAATGAATCGTAGTTTTTGCGACAACAATTTTGCAACGATGACGTAGAGTTTGTCAAAAACATAATTTTTTCATTATAAAAATAAAAATAATATTTACTGAATATGGCAAGTAGTGATAATTAGATATTATTAACATCACCAAATAAGATTAAGCAAGAAAAAGAAAAACAAAGAGAAAAATAAAGAAAAGACAGGAAAACAGATATAGAGAGCGGCTAAAAGAAACCAAAAGAATCTGCCGGATATCAGTTGCCAACAAGTGAGAGCAGTTGAAGAGAGGAAAAAAGAGAAAGACAAAGAATCAGGAAATAGCCAGTTGAAGGGCAAACAAGTGGCTCTTTAAAACATGTCTAAAATTAGTAATTCCAGAAATATTACGAATTTCAGAAGGCAGTCCATTCCACAGCGCAATCGACTGTACTGTAAATGATTTATGACAAATTTCAGTTCTATGAACGGGAAATGTAAGAATAGTATCAGAACGTGAACGAGTAGCAAGCTCATGAGTTGATAATTGCTGGAACCTATCTGATAAGTACTTTGGGGTGCAGTTATGAAGGATTTTAAATAAAATGGTTAATAAACGTCTCTCACAGGTTAACATCTGAATGTAATTGCGATACGGCGTTACATGCTCAAATCTATTTAGGTCAAATATGAACCGGATACAATTATTTTGCAATTTACTCAGAAGAGTCACCGAGAGATCGGGATAAACCGCGTCCATATATTCGAAGTGAGGAAATATAAGTGAGTAACAAAGATTACGACGCACCACAGGAGGAAGAGAGCAGCGAAGTCTTTTTAAAGAGTGGAAGCAAGCATAGACTTTTCTGCAAACATGTTGAATCCAAAATTTTTAACTGTGTTAGAAAACCGTATGACATTACCATCCAGCATCAGATCACTATGCCATTCCTTCTATTCCGCTAATGTTGACCCAACTCAATTCCAACTGCAGTTATTCCAACAAGATGGCACGCCACCACACTTCAAGAAGCTACTGAATCAGTTTTTGACACTTTGGCGTGACCGCCGCGTGTTATACACCAAACAGAGCAGGAAATTTTCGATAAGATAGATATACCTCTAGAGTTTTCTCCCTATCAAATAAGAAACTAGTTTAGAAGAAGAATATTTAAGCGTCTTTGCGTGTAGGGATGGATATTAAGGGTGATTTAAGCATTTTTGCTTTATTTATCGACAGACGAAAAGTTTTTAAAGAACTTAAACACTTTTTCCAGTTTCCTCGAATCTTTTGCGGATATTGGGTGTGCGACTTTCTTGGTTAATTTGGATTTGGGTGACCCAATATCGACAATTTTGTTTATTGACTTGTCCACTCAATGTAAATGTTCCCTCGTCGGAAAAAAATATGTTTTTGACAAATTCTACGTCATTGTTGCAAATTTGTTGTCGCAAAAACTACGATTCATTGCTCATGAATGAGGTTTACTTTGTAGGAATGATATTTTACGGGTTTTAAAATTTTGTGAACCGTCGATACAGTAACATGAGGGTTTTCTTGTCCAGCCAAAATCTCGTTTTATTGAATCTCCGTTAAAACATTTGGTCGGCTAGACTTCGAGAAATGCTTCGAGAGATGTCCAGACTTTTTAAATGTAGTCACAGTTAGGATCACCACCTGAGTTGGCGATCAGGATATGTGGTATTAAAGAGATCAACTACTTACTAAATCTGTTTTTGACACTTAGGAAATTGTTTAAAGTAATTGGTTACTATAGCTACTCATGGCTACTGCTATTTTGATCATGTCAACAAATTTGAGGTAGTAAAACTTTAAAGTAATTTGTTTCAAATATTTTCTTATGTAACGAATATTAATATTGACTACTGTACTAGATTCAGAAAAAAATCCTCTTTCATATTCTGTAATAAAAATGGGGGATTGCCATTTGAAAAAAATATCAAGAACGTCATAACGCATTTAAAAATGGCGGAAAAAATTTTAAGTCTACTAGTAATTCTACTAGTATGGGATGTAATCACAAAGTCTCCTGATTTTTCAGCATATAATACGCTGGTAAGAGAAAAGAGTGGGGTTGCCATTTTAAAAAATTAACTTTTCGAGATACGGAAATTTGACGCACATTTCCGACCACCTGTATAACTTAAAAAATTTTTCAAAGATTATGTAAACTATTTTTATTAAAATTTTTGTAAATTTTTTTTTATTTTTATTAATAATTGTTGTTAAATTAAAGTGTATAATTGTTATTACAAGACATCATTTGAAAGAGCAGAAAGTTATCGATAAGATAGATATGGTTCTAGAGTTTTCTCCTAGTCATATAAGAAAGTAATCGACCCGAACAAGGTTTAATAAAACGTATGAATTTAGCAGTTTTGGCCAAAAATATACTTGTGCAAGCGCGTGATCTCTGCGTGTTATACACCACTAGAAAGAGCAGAAAATTTTCGATAAGATAGATATACTACTAGAGTTTTTTTATCAAATAAGAAAGTTGTTTAGAAGAAGAGTATTTAAGCGTTTCTGCGTGTAGGGATGGATATTAAGGGCGATTTAAGCATGACGCCGATAGATATTGACCGACGCAAACCGGGCTTAAGATAGTTGAAGGAGCGCTCTTTCTGACTATGATAACAGTTTTTTAAAATTCAGTTTTATAACAATAGCACAAGGCCTTGAAATTTGGTAATTTTGAGCTATTCTAAGTACAGAGCGGTGTTCTTCATTTTTTATTGATCTTAATATCAACTTATCGAATGAAAGATTCAATTCGGTTTTAGATAGAGAAAGATTCAAGCTTTCAAGTGGTGCATTTAGTTTTTCGCTATCTCTAATTATAAAGAAGATATCAGCTAAGAAAGTACATAGGAAATGACGGGTGCAAAAATACCACTCTTTTGGCCTGTGTTAGTGCTTCAGGTTCTGTTATATCTCTATTTATGGTATTTCCCAGAGTAAAGATGCATCCTGGTAGGTATTTCCTGGTACAGTAGGGTACCCAAACCCTTCAGGTTGGATAGACACCAATTTATTCGTAGTTTGAGCAACACTTTATTGAATGTACAAAAACGACTAAAGAATCACTAAGCTTATTAATATCAGTTAGACATTCTAGTCATAAGTCATTAGAATATATAACACTGAATATAGTTATAGTTATTCTTCCCACTTGTTTTCTTTTCAGCGACGATTGAATATCCAGGATGGCATAAAATTGTACTGTTCAAGAACGCCTTTTAAATTTTTAAAAAATAAAAAAACATTGCGCTTAGCAAAACCAGTCACTCTAGCAATACTGCTTGACTCAGGCGATCGAATACACAAATTACCCTGCCGTTTCAAAAAATTGGTCAACCAGTTCTTTCCAGTCATTTTTCGTTGCTTGTTGAAACCATGATCTAGATTGTTAGCTTCAGCAAATACAAATACTATTCTTCGTACCTCTGTCATAAAATCGTTTTTCCAAATTTTTCAAATGATATAGCATCTCTAATTCTTTAGTTTCATTAAATACTGGTTTAAATCTGCCTTTGTTTACAGGATGTGCTATTCACCTTTTTATGCTGGTTCTTGGAGCACCAAAATGCACACTAGCTTTTCTAATGGACATTTTCTCAATAAAAAACTTCTTTTAAAAGACGCACTTGTCCACCTCTCCCCTCCACAAATTTTCTTTAAGATTCTTTACGACATTAAGGGATGGTTACAAATAAAACCATCGTTTTTTTTTTAAGGAAACATTGTTTTCAGCCGTAACTTCCGGTGGAGACGAGGACGTCGACGACGAAACACATAAAACCGGACCATTTTCGCGCGTACCGTCGTTTAAGTCGCCGCGAAATTAGTTTTTGGAAAAAAGATCGTGCCTTTACGGTTGTTTTAGGGGCCACTTAATTCGACGCGGCTCTTTATTGGTCGACTCCGGGGCACGTTTACAAGACGCGCGTTTTACTGCCCCAGGACTTGGAGTTAATGAACGGTCAGTAAAAGATGTTATTAAGGTTCGGGTCGAAAATTTTCTTATTGTTTCTTTCAATATACGCGAAGAGATCATAAACCGTCTTTTTTTTTGACAAAGTACTTTTTTTTAATTATTTGCGTTAAATTGCTTTATTCGTATGGTTTTAATATCAATCAGAGTTGATTGAATGAAAGATTAAAGTAAGTACAAATATTTTGTTGAGATGAGTTAAATTGGTTCATTAACTTGAGTTAATGATCTTTTAAGACGTTAAAAAGATTATGAGGGTATTAAGACTACTTTAACTGAGAAATTCTTTTCTTAAATTTGCCTTTAATATAAACGGATTTCTCTTAGTAGCATAAAATCTAATTATGTTTAAGTTTATTTGCCAATGAAAATTAGTTCTAAAGCTTATTTAACCTCACCGATAAGCATCGTCATAAATTAAACAACCCATGGGCCAACGATCATCGTCCCGGATAATTTATTACCGATCGTGCGCTACAATAGTTCCAACGTTGGAACGCCATCAATCACAACTCTGTTGATAAGTTAATATATCACATCTGTCGTTAAATGATTAATATTCGCGTACAATTGATACGCAGCGCGTCGGCGAGGACGTCATCGTCTTCGTTTCGGTTAAACCGGGAACGTTTGTCCACTAACCAGGAAAACCGCTTTCTTATCCAATTGTTCAAGCAGCTAAACCAAAGAATAAATCATCGCACCAACCCATTACTACCAACGATAACGTCAAAACGCGTATCGTCACGTCCCAATTCGCGCACATCCCACACATAAAGGAGGTAGAATATGTACTTGATTACGTACGGTAGAGAATAGTGCATAGGTGAAATAAGTCGAAACCACATTGTTTCGTTTTATAACTACATAAATAGACTTTCTAATTCCGCATTTTCAATTTCTTATGAAACTAAATTAAATTGTCTATATCGTTCTTGATTTGAATGTCTTGGATTTTATAAATGATTGGTTGATTTCTTGTAATGATTTCCTGCGAATTTAACCTCTGCAGTTATGAGTTGAAAAACGTTATAATCCACTATCAACTTGAGGTAATTATTATCACTACTTCAAAAATGAAGAGACGAATAACTTAAAATTGGTCTCAAGAAAAGTAGAACCTTACGTTCATCGTGAGTGCAACATTTGTATGACTCTTTCGCCTCCTTACTTTATTTCGAACTTGTGAATCAAAACAAATACAAGCCGAGATCACTTGCGGCCGAGGCGCTACTTCAATTTCACCTTATCTTGAGTGGTCTCTATTGCACTGTCTCGCCCGCAAGCGACGTTGGCTAATTCCTTGACGACCAGCGCAAATACAAACCAACATCGCTTTCGGCCGAGGTGCTACTTCAATTACGCTTAATCTTTAATAGTCTCTGTTGTAAAGCTTCGGCCCAGAACATGCTTAAGCAACATGATGGAGTCTGTTTTGGTGCCAAGAACGGCTGCCTAGAACGTTTGGTCACTTTACTACGGCACGTTAACTTTTAGAAATTTGGAAGTACCATAACTTCATTTTTTTAAATGGTAGCCTCCATATTTTATTACTTAATCGTCTTCGGTGTTTCATTCTACATCTTTTATATCCCATTACATTACATTACATTGCATCGACTACATATCGGGTAGGCGGACTAACCAACCTTGCACCGCGACCCTAAGGATCTATTGTACCCCGATAGATATCGTTATCAAATTTCACCGAACATTAATACCTTGCTCGGCGAAAGGTCATTCAGATCCCTTGAGGAGATAAACTGCGACCCAAAAATCGAGAATCTGATACGGTTAGCGGCAGGACAGTGGCATAAAACATGCTCAACCGTCTCTGCTTCCTCCGCACATAGTCGGCATTCAACATCGTCGGCTAAACCCAACAAGTTGAGGTGTGCTTTTAATCGGCAGTGCCCAGTAAAAGCACCCATTAGAACTTTTATGCTACTACCGGCAAGTCCTAAAATATTCCCGGGTTTGACAGTGGCGATGTTAATAAACACCTTAGCATGTCTCATTCCAGGAGAACTGGTCCACAGTAGGCGAAGTCTCTCTTCAGCGCACAGTCCAATCCTATATTTGGCAATACACCAACTGCTGGTTCCGGCCCCACAAACCCTTCAGCGCTGCCATCTCGTGCTAGCTTATCTGCCGCTTTATTGCCAGCAACCCCAGAGTGACCCGGGACCCAGATCAGAGAGACTCTGTTATCACAACTCAGTGTGTTTAATGTTCTCTTACAATCATTGACCAGAGCCGACACCGTTTTCACGGCTTGCAGCGCCTGGAGAGCGGCTTGACTGTCTGAGAAAATTCGTACTGTCATGTTCTTCACCCCTCTTTCAAGAAGGATTTTAGCACCCATATCAATAGCAAATACTTCCGCCTGGAATACAGTACAGTACGTACCCAGGCTGTAAGCTTGCTTAATTCGAGGTGTCTGGCAGTATACTCCTGCTACTACCCCTTCAGGCGTTTTTGATCCATCTGTGTACAAGCAAATGTCTGCCCGAACCAGAGAATTTTCATTTTCGATCCAGGACTGCCGCTCAGGCAGTACAATCTGGTATCGAGCATTAATCACTGATAGTGATACCGCCAAATCTGACGGCATTGATAGCATCAGTGCTTATAATGTCTTCCGCAGCCCATTGGTAGGACATGTCGGAACAGTTTTGCGCATATTACTTAAATCTGTAAATGGTTGTTCTAGCCACTTTCTCTATATGCAAATGCAGAGGAGATAGGCCAAGCAGAACCTCCATTGCTAGAGTTGGCGTTGTGCCTATCGCACCAGAGATTGCCAATCCAGCTACTCGTTGAATTCGTGAAAGTTTACTGATAAAATTTATATCCCATAAGTCCCATACCTAACATTAATAGTTTGAGATAATTAGGGTTCTTTGAAAAATGCACACATATCATACGGATATTTAGCCTAGTGTGCCATGGAAAACAAGCCGTCTCAATGAGTTCTTGTCAAAGACTCACTTGCTTACGTCATTTGATGCATGTGAGCTAATAATTATCTGTTAGGTCCCTTAATATTAGTACTAAAAAAAGTTCAAATCGATAACAATAACGAAAATAATATTTACACAAATCAAGAAATTCTTAATTTATTTTTTATCAATTTTTTAATTGTGTAAACTCTAGACAAACCGAAAACATTGAAATTGATACTTTGTTTGGTGTCATTTTGTCAAATTACGGAAAGAAGTCAAAAATCTTATTAGAAGGAACAAGAAGGAACATATGGATAAAAAATTTTAGAATACTGAAGGATGCTCGAGAAAGCAGTGGTGTATGATTAAGAATGCCCTGTCGATTGATATAGAAAATAAACGAATTCCTAAGATTGTAAGCAGTAAAGGAGACGTAGTGGATCCTAGGAAAATTTCTAATGTTCTAAATGATCACTTCACCTTTAGTGTAGATAGGTTGCTTGCGGGAAAGCCGGCCGCCAATGTCAGCTTGGATTATGGGATAGATTCCTCAATGTACATTAAGCCTACAACTGCAGATGAAATTGATCATATAATTGATAATATAAAAAACAATGCAGCACCATACGATGAGGGTATAAAACCGAAAGCAGTGAAAGTACTAAAAGGAGTTTTGTCACCTGTTCTATCAAGTATTATCAATAAAGAAATAAAACTTGGTCAATTTCTCGATATCCTAAAGATAGGAAGAATAACTCCAGTGCATAAGGAAAGGCTCAAAAACTTTTCCGGAGAACTATAAACCAATATCTACGCTGTCGGTCTTTGCCAAAATATTTGAATCAATTTTAAAAAGTAGACTACTGTCCCATTTGAATACGATTGGTTTCCAAACATGTGAGTAGCATGGTTTTATGGGCGGTAAAAGCACAGAGACTGCTATTATATCATTGTTGTAATTTGGTTATAGAAATCTCAATGAGAGCAAAACCGTTTTGGCTGGTTTCCTAGACTTGTGTAAGGCGTTTGATGTGAATTTGTCCTAGATACCCTGCTTTTTTAATATATATAAATGATATAACCAATTGTTGTATGCATTGTGATCTTGCCTTGTATGCGGATCATGCTGTTTTGTTCTACAGCGGATCTATGGACTCTGTCTTTTCTGATGCTTAGTGTATCTGGACAATGTTTCCTCTTGGGTAGATGAAAATAATATTAAATTAAACAGCGATAAATATGTATGTACATATGTATATGATCTTTAACAACAAAAAGGCCACTACGAAAAGTCATGAACTTATAATCTCTGATATTAGGTTGAATGTAGTTACAAATAGTACCTATAGGCATTGTCTTAGATAACAGATTAACGTTTGAATACCATATAAAATTAATACAAAAGAAGTTAAACGGTATAAGCTATCATCTAAAACGTAATGGTCAATATTTCAACAATGAAACGAGATTTTCCATTTATTATGCCTATGCTCACCCTTACTTAAATTATCTTTGCGCTTTTTGGAGTCACGCTCGTAAAAAAGACCTTGACAAGCTACAAGTAACACAAAATAAGTTTCTAAAGATTCAGTTTTGTAAACCACATAGCACAAATACTACATCATTGTATAATGGATCAAAACAAAAAAATTGTATTTTATAATGAATTTAAGCGACTAAGGAGGTTGTTAAAAAATGAAATAAACGACAGTTACATTAAGTATCTTAACAACATACAAAATACCATCAAGACTGATTCGTCCAGTATATGGAATTTTCTCCAAGCTAAGAAACGTACCACAAGAATACCCTGTAATCTGATTGATAGTGCGAGCAATGTTCTTGCTGATCCTCAAGATATTGTAAATGCTTTTGCTGACATGTTTTCTGCTGTTCACACTGTATCTACTGACCGAACTTTCACTGAATCTAATTTCAATCCGTTGCCATACTCTTTTCATCCCACTACAGAAGAGGAGCTAATTAAATTAATGGCAATGTTTTCTAATAAACATACTGCTGGAGATGATTTGTTGCCAAGTTTTATGGTCAGAGATTGCCGTAATATATTTGCTTGCCCTCTTAAATTTATTATTAACTTGTCCATTACGTCTTATGAATTTCCTGAAAGATGGAAACGATCAAGAATTGTGCCTGCTTATAAAAAGGATGATCGTACGTCCCTCTCAAACTATAGACCAATTTCGATAATTTCCAATTTTGCTAAACTATTTGAAAAGTTATTATATTCTTTTATGTACACCAGCACGTGCCCCTTTGTGTCAGCTTCCCAGCATGGTTTTGTTTCCAGTCACTCTACAGTTACCAACTTGGCTACGATTTCCGAGTTTATCAGTAGCACCTTGGATAGACGTGGGCAGGTGGATGTTGTATACACTGAACTATCCAAAGCCTTTGATCTGATTGACCATAGAATTCTCTTGTATAAATTGAGCTCGTTCGGATTTGTTCCTTCAGCAATTCAACTTCTGGCCTCTTATTTGCAACATAGAAAATGTTATGTTGCTTACAATGGATATTTTTTTAATGAGTTCACTCTTACCTCAGGGGTTCCACAGGGATCAAATTTGGGCCCTCTATTATTTGTTCTTTTCATAAATGACTTACTTCTAAAAATTGATTGTCGGATGTTGGGATATGCTGATGATATCAAGATCTATGCCGAAGTCTCATCGATGGCAGATGCAGATAAACTGCAGCACAACTTAAACACAATAGTGCAATGGTGTAAGACCTACAAACTTAACCTTAATATAGATAAATGTTGTGTACTTACTTATAGCCGATGCTCGTCACCATGCATATATCCTTACAATATTGCTGGCAGCACTTTAAGTCGTGTTGAGGAGTACAGGGATTTGGGGGTCCTGTTTGATGCAAGTCTTCATTTTAAAAAACATATCAATAATGTGTGTTCGGAAGCCTTTAGGTCCCTAGGTTTTGTGATGCGTATGTCTAAATATTTCACAAGTGTCAGCTTATTAAAGACCTTGTATTGTGCTTACGTTCTGAGTAAGTTAGAATACGCTTGCCTGATTTGGAGTCCCTTATATGCATGTGAGTTCTTAAGCCTTGATCGAGTCCATCGTAGATTCTTAAAATTTCTTTCTTACAAATCTGATGGAATTTACCCTGAGCGAGGTATACCACAAAATGATTTGCTTACACGATACAATATGATTTCCTTGATGGACAGAAGAAACGCGTTTTATGAAAGGTTTCTACAAAGGCTTATCGAATATAACATCGATTGCCCTTTCATTCTTGAGCGACTAGGGTTTGTTGTTCCAAGGAGTAACTCAAGATATAGCTGCGTATTCGTCATTCCTTTTGCTAGGACAAACATTATGAGACGGGCGCCAACATACACTCTCTGTAAAGTGGGCAACAGGATTCCAGACAATCAGTGATCACCTGTATGTAAATTCACTTATACATTACACAAACTATTAATGTTAGGTATAGGACATATAGAGTTTAAAAGATGTAAAATGAGACGCCGAAGACAACTAAATAATAAAATAGGGGGGGTGCCATTTAAAAAAATGAAGTTATATTACTTCAAAATTTCGAAAAGTTATTCATTTAATATTAAAATTCGAATAACTCGAGAACGGCCGAATCAAATTGCAAAAAGCGAAGTTATTCATAAGCCTTGAAAACAGGCAAACCCAAACTTCTAAAAATATACAGTATGTTCCATTTAAAAAAATTAAGTATGAAGCGATAACCGGAAGTGTTAGAACACATACATCTGAATTCTCAAATTTTTATTTTGGCTAGAACCCCAGAAACGTCTAATGACCGGTCTCGCTGAGACATCCTGTATAATTTAAATATATTGCATATGGAGTACGAAAACACGCATAAAATAAACTTTTTTAATTCCTTAAAATAGATTAACTGTACCTAATTTTCATGTAGATTAAAAGTTTCCTGCAAAACTACGGGGGCATGGTTAAAGCGGTGAAGAGTGTCGTTTGGGGGTAGCGGCAATTTAAGTTTTTATACATAGCCCGGGTAAATTACCACGGAGGAACTTTTGAGTGGTCCGCCACCGGAACGCTAAGAGCATTATCATTCTAGGTTACGTTCGCTCCGCCAAACCTGAACCGTGTTTTGCCCTGGTATAAATTAGGGGCCAACGGATGGGGTTGTGTGGTCACCCTTGAAATGAAAGTGGCGCATATTGCAGCAGACGTTTAATCATGCCACGAGAACCACCACAACTCGAGTCCTACCCCCTAAGATAGATCGAAACTTCTCCTACTAATTAAACTAGAATGTGTAATGTTCGCGAATCGAAGAGAATAGAAATGTTTTAGGTTCAGTTTTTGTTTTTAATTGGGAGATAAGAAACCACTTTAGTAATTAAATTAAAAAAAATTGGCAATGTAAATATATTTAAGTATGATATCTTAGAAGCAGAAGCATGTTCGTGTAAGCCCATTTGAGTTTGATGAACTCGCCGTAGTAGATTGCAGCGGCACTCCAAAGCTTAAGAACATTCATCCTGCTTCAATAAACACTTTTTCAGTTAGTCAACGTGCCGTCCTCGAAGTCGCTCGCCTTAATGAAATATGCATCGTCCCAGTTGACGAAACGAGCCGGATCGTTAGTTCTCTTGAAATTTTAATGAAAATAGCGTTCAGTTTTTTTTTACTCCACCCCATAATTCTCCTTTATTCCCTCGGTATTTTCGTGTGTACATTGCCTTTTTTATTAAGACGACGACAAGGGTTCTCTTTTGAAGTGAAAATTCGAGTAAATGTTTACCGTTTGAGAATTCCCTTCTTTTTTGCGTTAATTGATACATTTCTTTATTATCCGGTGTGCAAAAGTTGGTGGGTTTTAGTATGTGTATATTCGGAGAGATTCTGGCGTTTCTGCCCACGTATGCAGGAAGCAAATCTGGCGGTGCATTAACATTAGCATTGTTGTCTAGCAGACGTCTGCGCCGCTCCCATAACGAGCCTTTCTCATGTCTAACAGTTGGCACCGCGCATTACGAAACTTCATAAGATGAAGATCTGTGCATTGTTGCTTGCCTTATTTCAAATACAACACGTAAAATTCAACTAGGCATAGAAATAGAAATCAACGATCACAAAACGAAATTCAATTATTATAGCTCTTAAAGAAATGTGCATATAAAATTCATTTTCAAGATAAAAAAAAATTGTTTTTGATTGTTGCATTGACTTAAAACATAATCAAAAAAAGAAAATAACCGAATCACCCATCCCTTTTGGTGTATTCTCTTCTCGAGCGAATTATAAAACCAATTTGGAGTGAAGCGCTGTACAGATGACGTCGGTGGTGTAAATCCAATTAAAAACCTCGCGTAACACCGAGCATGTACCTACATACAGACAACCGTATAGAACTACAATGTATAGAGCTTCGTATTCGATTCATGCAGTTCATAAAAGCGGAGTATAATGTAACAGAATAAAAAAAAACAATTTTTACATTATAGTTCGTAGAGATTTCTATTTTATATAGAGTTAAACTCAAATCATTCATAGATTTATTATTAAATTAACAAATTTGCATTCATACCACCTACTTCGTCCCATCCTGCAAGAATTTCGGTTGCAATTAAGTCACACCTTCACACTTCCTTGTTGGAGATATTTTACCATCCCATCTTATTATACAGTGCGTTTCAAAAGTAACGGATAAATTGGATTTTGACATTTGAAAATGTCAAATCAAAACAATTGGTTGCCATGGTTACGCACTGCTACTGCTATTTTCTATATCAAATGAATGAGAAATAATAAAACTTAAAATTAATTTTTCTCGAAAATTGTCTTATGTAACCGATATTAATATTTATTGCACATAATTCAGAAAAAAATTCTCTTTCAAATTCCGATATAAAAAATGGGGTGTTCCATTTAAAAAAAACTTCGATGATGTCATAACTCATTTAAAAATGGCGGAAAAAATTTAAAATATACACCAAAAAATTACAAAAAATTTATATCTTTAGACCCGTTTCAGCGATCTTTTCATAAATTGTTTATAATAATTTTATCGAATTTATCCGTTACTTTTGAAACGCACTGTATAATAATAATAACAGACTTTATTGGAATGGAATTTCACAAAATAACAATATAAATTTAACTGGTTGGCAAGGGCGAAGTTAAGACAATCGTCTTCTCTTCCACTCAACCCTGCCATAAAAATAAACAAAATATAATAAAAAAAAAACAAAAAAAATTAATAAATACAAAACAAAACTAAACGAGGTAGGGTAGAGAAACCAGTTATGCCCACATTTAATACTCTTCAACTTTTAAAATTCGGTATCATAGTTCCATTTCGGTATCACCTTCCATTTTATTTGCGTATCAAGTATTTTAAAACACAAAAAAATTTTTAAAAGTAAATCAATTTCTCCATTTATGGCCATAAAATTTCCACTTATGGTCACCATAATTTGTTTGCGTAAAAATCAACCGTAATAAAGTACAATTTTTAGATTTTATTAGGCACATAGATACAACTTAGGAGATGAATACATTTATTGTTTTTCAAAACACTGCAGAAAACAATCGTCATCTTTCAATCAACATTTGTCAGTTCGGGTTCTGGAAGCGTTCCAATTTCTTCGTTTGTAATGGCACATTTGCCATTGTCTAACACTTTGAAATGTGTCTTACAATTAGTCTGATCTAAGCTTTTTAGACATTGTACTTCAAACATATCGCTGTTTTGCAACACACTCCTGCAAGGCTGTAACTCCATACATATCTATTGTTTCTTGATTTTCTGTCTCAATATCGTCTACATCATCTAAGCTGCTCCTGCTTTCTTCTTCCTCCTCTTCTTCTTCTAAACAGTTTTCGTTTGTCTTCTTCGTCTTCTTTGCCTTCTGCCCTTCCTCTACTTTATTTTTCTGCATTACCCTTTTCTTCTTTCTCTCCATTTTCAGCTCTTCTTGAATGTCCTTCTCTTTCTCTTTGAGTTCAAAATATTCCACCCATTTGTCAGACGTAACAACGCTTGGAGTATATTCTTTTTTCTTTATCACGTATCACTGAGGCAAGAGACCGTTTAGGTATGGCAAGTATATTCGACGTTGATGATGTTGATGGATCAATACTTTCAGCTTTACCGTTGAAGTACAAATCTTGTAATTGTTGAGCAACAGCTTCATTCTTTTTTTCGGAGGATAAGCCTTCTAATTGACGAGGCAAGCTTTCTTGGGAGTTTGAAATTTGGAGTGTTTGCACCTCACTGACTATTTCATTAGAAGCTTCGAATTCTTGCATCACCTCTATTTCCGAAACTGGATTATTTAGTATCTTTGGTAATGATTGCTTGAGGGAGTGCAGGTACCTGAATGGCAGGGTCGAGGTGAAGCAAACTGCCCGCCTGCATTGACTCAAAATAAAGTTGTCACATTCACTTTATCCGAATTTATAGATTCATTGTAAACGTTTTGTCCTCTTGGCCTGATAATGAGTCCTCCTTTTGGAGCCAAACTGAGGCAAGTCTCATCCATATTAAAGACGCGCTCTGGATCCATTAGTGCTACAATTTCTTCTTCTGTGAGTAAAATTTTAACTTCCTTAAACCAGTTCCGTATTTTGTCCTCAGTAACAGAGCCCCTTGCCTCATTTACATATTCAACATGCTTCTGGGTGTCTCTTTAGGAAAGAAGTAAACCACTTTTTGCCGGGTTTATTGTTAGAAAATGGAGTTTTCAAAATCCATTAAAGCATCAAATTTAACAGAATGGCCATAACTGAGTTTACGCTAATTCACTTATGGCCACATCATGGCCATAACTGACAAATTTCACAAAATTCGCTCTACTTATGGCCACGTTAACAAAAATACGCTTAACCTCAATTTATATTTATAATATTATTAAATACTTAAGATTTTCGAGCACAGCACATCAGCTAAAACATGGAAACCACTTTCAAATTGTTTCTCGACAAATTCCCGAATTTGATCATTCACAATTTTTTCTAATACTTTAGACAAAACAGGTAAAATAGTAATTGGTCGCAGGTCGGAAAATGTCATAGGATTTTTAATCTTTGGCAAAGGTGTTACCAAAGATTTCTTCCAAAGAATATGTGTGACGTAAGGAATGATGAAAGGACAACAGTAATGTATCATCACAACCGAGAGTCTATCATATCCCACTCTGCCAGTTTTGATATTTAACAAATGGCCCGCAACAATATGCTCCGAAACAGGCACAAAAGCAAACAATTCATTAAAAGTAGACTTTTTCATAGTAACATAACCCTGAACTAAGTCTAGCTCAGCGATCATTGAGTTTTCAGCAGCTTGTAAAAAATTATCATTAATGCCTTCAACATTATTCTCTTATTACTCTTTATTACTCTTTTGATTTAGTAACATTCAGATGCCTTAGTGATTTCCAGACGCAGAAGACGAGTACGTCTTCTGCTCTGTCTCTAGTGCGCGTACAACATGTTTTCTAAAAGATTTATATTCATTAAGTGCTAGTTCAGTTTTAGACTATTTGTATTTGCTGTAAAGACCATTTTTAAGCCTAATCATGTCTCTAAGCAGGGTATGTGGAAGACTTTCAAGACATTATTTTCTTCAAGACGTAAACCTACAACTGTATTTACACTTATTATAACTAGAATATGGTGATATTGCATCTCTCATTGAAGCCCTCGATGATCTTTCGATAATCTATAACTTCCATTTGATCATCCCAACCATCTACTAGTAGGAACGTTTTAGAAGATCAGATATTGGTTAAAGAATATTATATGTTGCTTCGAATAGACTACAGACTGCTTCCAGAAGATAACTATGGACTACTTTATTCAAGGCTACTGATTGTTTGCAGAATACTAGATACTGATTGCTGAAGAGTGCAGAAAATTAGATACTGGTCGAATAAGACTGTTGGATACTTAACCTTACATATTGTTTGGAGTAGATAGTGCTGATGGAAGTCTAGATACTAGTTGCAGAAAACTCTGCTCTGCCTTCAGAAGATGAGATAGATACAGGTTGAGGACACCAGTATCTATCAACCCTTTTTTGGATTTAGCAACCAACGTTCCAGTTGGAGGAGTTTTCAAAGGTATAGAAAGCTACTGCAAGATATTATGTAGGGTCTTGCTTACTATTTATTAGTTATCCATGCTCTCCTAAGGCATTCAATCTTACACAACGGGGCAACCACACCGGTTGTATTTGACTCTTCTCTAGGGTATCTACAATATCCTCCAATTCTTCTCCTTCACAACTATTTCTTTTTAAGTTCTGCGTGTCACTTAGCTCTTTAGATGTCTTAAAACAATGAAAAAAATCAAGTTAATACCTAATTTGAATGTTGAATAAAAAACAGATGGTACAAATTAACGAAACTATCTATTAATATTAATGGAATCTACAGAATGGGAAGTTACGTTATTATGTTTTACAAGTATGTCCGCGCAAAGACATCAAGCATTCTGGGAACAGCTGCCTCAGTTCTTGAAGATATCACCTGCTTGTGTGCTTTTGCTGAAACCACACATCCTGTTGCATCTGCAACGCATTGAGTCGTGGTGCCATAACAGTTTGAAGCATTTGAGTGTATCCATCCGAGTTAACGGTCAGTGTTACTCCTCCCTCTTCAAAAAAGTGCGGGTCGATGACAACTTAATTTACCACCAATAGCAGCAATACCTAGCTTACTCGCAACAATATGGCGTCAGATTTGGCGGGATTCCGACAGTAGTTCCCCCCCTCCAGCGTCCTTCCCAACCGTTACCCCCCTCCTAGAATTAATACTCGCTTTTCTACACATAAACTAAACTAGGGAAGGAGTTTTGCCGCACCCTGTAGATAATATTCTACCTAATAAAAAGAAGTGGAATTAGAAGCTTTCTTCAAATCCACGGAGTGTACATTGTAAGGTCGCTTTCTATCATCTTGATAAGAGTGCAAATTCTGCGACTATAAATGCAATCATGATGTTTATCAATTGGAGAAAGTTCAAATTGAGTGTCGACGGTTTTGGTGATAAGAACATTACAATTCTCTTTAAAACAAGATGGAATACAATCGACACGTAATGATATTATAAAGTAATAATGTGTAATAATGGAATGTAATAACATGATTTTGATGTACAAAAATTGATATTGAACTTGATGAAAATGTGACCAAAGAGAAACTGACGTGCCCTATGTATTACAAGAAGGCGTCGTCGTCAGAAGAACTCCATCCCTTCGAGGATTCCTAAGCTAAGACGGCGTGAAATCCTGAACGAATTTTCATCGAAGCGTGAAGATTAATCTCGATGATTTCCAGTGGTTTTCAAGAAAAGATTTCATCGATTTCTCTTTGTCCACTTTTTCAAGTACAAAAAAAGTCGTTAATAAGCAATGTTAAAATTAAAACGTCCTCCGTCCTAGGTCGATTTCATCAAATTACCTCGGTAAAATTAATAAGAGGGCAAGAGGGTAGTAATTAATCGTTTCCCTCTCTTTAAAAGGTACTTAGAAACAATTAGGCCTTTGGAAGAACGTTGCTTTTAACATTCATTAGCCCTCGGTTAACCGTATTTATTTTTTTATTACATCTTCAAAACCAAATTTATAACTTCTTTTAGGTTTTTAATTTTTTTTACTTCTTGGGTTGTTGGTTGTTGTAGAGTTGTATAAACACGCGTCCCGTTTATATAATATAGGGGATATTTTATGGCCGGGCCGGGTTCGATTTACAACACGCGGACGTCGATGGTCAATTTATGTGTGCCTCTTTTCGATAATGCTCGGTCGTGGGTGAGTCCGCAGACGCATAAAACACGTCTTCGGCTCCATTACGCTTATACATGTCCCTCTTGTCTTGTCTCCATCGGAAAATCCTTTGTCCTTCCGAAGAGGGACTTATCTTTGGACACTGTTGAAACCGATCGCCATTTCATCTATCTAAGTACCTTCTTCAAGAGGTCGTTTGAGGTTTTTCAAACGAAAAGAGTCTTTTATGTTTAAAATAAATGTTTTTGTTAGATTTGATGTTATTTATAAAAAAAAAATTTGTGGTTTGAATGTGTTGTAATCTTAAATCAATCTTTGTTTGACTTTCTGACATTTTTTTAAATCGTCTGATCTTTTTGGAACCTTTACATCTGGA
This sequence comes from Onthophagus taurus, assembly GCF_036711975.1. Taxonomy (NCBI): domain Eukaryota; kingdom Metazoa; phylum Arthropoda; class Insecta; order Coleoptera; family Scarabaeidae; genus Onthophagus; species Onthophagus taurus. The sequence goes on along the minus strand of NC_091968.1, from coordinate 2,212,877 downwards.
GTGACATAAATAAGATGATTTAAGCTAAATTATCGTAAAATTTACAACGGGAAAAAAATTTTATAAAAAATACTACTAGATACAAATTTTGACATTAATCAATACTGTAACCGCTGTTGAAACCATGGCTCGATAAGGCTGTGGTGTATTTGCATTACAAATTTTTTTCTTGAAACCGGTTTCGACTTTTCACAACATTAATGACATATGCATTCAAAAGTACAAAAGAACGAAAGTGTTCAGAATTCCATACAATACGCACAAAGGCCACCGTTTAGTTTTGCGAACTACTAAAGCCGAATGATTTTAGTTCTAGATAGAGTGTTAGTTCTAGTGACAGTGTTAAGTAACGCTAGTAAGCACTAGATAGTGCTAGATTGTGTGTTGTTATTGAACTAAAACTAGAAAGTTTCAACCAAGAACTAGAATCATTCGGGTTTAGCCATCTTAAGAGACATACTGCTTAACCCAAATGTTTCTATTTATAAGTCTAATGTTAGTTCTAGTGACAGTGCAAGTGTAATTCTAGAACTAACAGAAGACCTGAAACTAGAATCATTCGGGTTTAGCCGTCTTGAGAGACATACTGCTTAACCCAAATGTTTCTATTTCTAAGTCTAATGTTAGTTCTAATGACAGTGCAAGTGTAATTCTAGAACTAACAGAAGACCTGGAACTAGAATCATTCGGGTTTAGGCGTCTTGAGAGACGTGCGGCTAAACCCTAATTATTCTAGTTCTAGGTTTAATGTTAGTTCTAGTGATACTGCTAGTAAAAAACTAGCACTGTCAGTAGACACTGTTTTAGTATTGGACTAGCACTATCACTAGAACTAACACAAGACCTAGAACTAGAATCATTCGGGTTTAGCCGTCTTGAGAGACGTGCGGCTAACCCCGAATGATTCTAGTTCTAGGTCTTGTGTTAGTTCTAGAATTACACTTGCACTCACTAGAACTAACATTAGACCTAAAACTAGAATCATTCGGGTTTAGCCCGAGAAGATAGTATTATTGAAATTTCCTGGAAAAAGTTATTAAAGTGGAAATTGTCATGTTTATAAAAAAAATAAATAATACGATATTTAAAAAAAAACTTATCAACTGTATTTTTAAGTATTAGGATATGATATGTATGCTAAATTGAACCTTAAAGATTGTAGTTTATGATATGATATGAAAATTATAAGATTATATCATTGAAATTTCTAGAAAAAAATGTTTAAAGAGGAAATTGTCGAATTTAACAATGAAAAATAATACGAAATATTCAAAAAATCATATCGGATGTATTTTTAACGATCAAGATATGATATGTGTGTTAAATTGAAGCTTAATGATTCTAGTTTATGATATGATATAAAAACTATAAGGTGATATTAATGAAACTTCCTGAAAAACATTATTAAAGAAGACGTTGTCAAATTTATAAATCAAAAATAACACGATTTTCAAAAAATCATATCGACTGTATTTTTAAGAATCAGGATATCATATGTATGCTAAATTGAAGCTTAAAGATTGTAGTTTATGATATGATATGAAAATTATAAGATTATATCATTGAAATTTCCAGAAAAAATTTCTTAAAGAGGAAATTGTCGAATTTATCAATGAAAAATAATACGAAATATTCAAAAAATCATATCGGATGTATTTTTAACGATCAAGGTATGATATGTGTGTTAAATTGAAGCTTAATAATTCTAGTTTATGATATGATATAAGAGTTATAAGATTATATCATTGAAATTTCGGGAAAAAGATTGCTAAAGAGGAAATTGTCGAATTTTACAAAGAAAAATAATACGAAATTTTCAAAAAATCATATCGGATGTATTTTTAACGATCAAAATATGATATGTGTGTTAAATTGAAGCTTAATGATTCTAGTTTATGATATGATATAAAAACTATAAGGTGATATTAATGAAATTTCCTGTAAAACATTATTAAAGAAGACGTTGTCAAATTTATAAATAAAAAATAACACGATTTTCAAAAAATCATATCGACTGTATTTTTAAGAATCAGGATATCATATGTATGTTAAATTGAAGCTTAAAGATTGTAGTTTATGCTATGATATGAAAATTATAAGATTATGTCATTGAAATTTCCAGAAAAAAATTCTTAAAGAGGAAATTGTCGAATTTATCAATGAAAAATAATACGAAATATTCAAAAAATCATATCGGATGTATTTTTAACGATCAAGATATGATATGTGTGTTAAATTGAAGCTTAATAATTCTAGTTTATGATACGATATAAAAGTTATAAGATTATATCATTGAAATTTCGGGAAAAAGATTGCTAAAGAAGAAATTGTCGAATTTAATAAAGAAAAATAATACGAAATTTTCAAAAAATCATATCGGATGTTTTTTTAACGATCAAGATATGATATGTATGTTAAATTGAAGCTTAATGATTCTAGTTTATGATATGATATAAAAACTATAAGGTGATATTAATGAAATTTCCTGTAAAACATTATTAAAGAAGACGTTGTCAAATTTATAAATAAAAAATAACACGATTTTCAAAAAATCATATCGACTGTATTTTTAAGAATCAGGATATCATATGTATGTTAAATTGAAGCTTAAAGATTGTAGTTTATGCTATGATATGAAAATTATAAGATTATGTCATTGAAACTTCCAGAAAAAAATTCTTAAAGAGGAAATTGTCGAATTTATCAATGAAAAATAATACGAAATATTCAAAAAATCATATCGGATGTATTTTTAACGATCAAGATATGATATGTGTGTTAAATTGAAGCTTAATAATTCTAGTTTATGATACGATATAAAAGTTATAAGATTATATCATTGAAATTTCGGGAAAAAGATTGCTAAAGAAGAAATTGTCGAATTTAATAAAGAAAAATAATACGAAATTTTCAAAAAATCATATCGGATGTTTTTTTAACGATCAAGATATGATATGTATGTTAAATTGAAGCTTAATGATTCTAGTTTATGATACGATATAAAAATTATAAGATAATATTATTTAAATTTCTTGGAAAAAATAATCGAACGATATTTTCAAAAAGTCTTATCGACTGTAATTTTAAAAATCATGATATGATATGTATGTTAGATTGAAGCTTAAAGATTTTTGTTTATGATATGATATAATAACTATAAGGTGATATTAATGAAATTTCCTGAAAAACATTATTAAAGAAGACGTTGTCAAATTTATAAATCAATATATGATTTTCAAAAAATCATATCCTCTGTATTTTTAAGAATCAGTATATGATATGTATGTTAAATTGAAGATTAAAGATTCTAGCTTATGATATGATATAAAAATTATGAGATTGTATCGTTGAAATTTCCAGAAAAAAAGTGTTTTTATCGAATTTATTATGAAAATTTTAAATTTAATTTTTATTTTTAACGATCAAAATATGATATGTGTCTTAAATTGTAGCTTAATGATCCTAGTATATGAAATGACATAAAAATTATAAGATGGTATTATTGAAATTTCCTGGAAAACATTATTAAAGTAGAAACTGTCATATCTATAAAAAAATCTATCGACTGTAATTTTAATAACCATGATATGATCTGTACGTTAAACTGAGGCTTAAAGATTCTGGTTTATGATATGATATAGAAACTATAAGGTGATATTAATGAAATTTCCTGAAAAGCGTTATTAAAGAAGACATTGTCAAATTTATAGTCCGATGACCCGAAACTTTCTAGTTCTAGGTCTAGTGTTAGTTCTAGTTTTATTTGTTACTCAGCGCCAAATTGTTATATAATATATCTTTATTGAACTGACACACTAGGCTTAGAACTAGAAACATTCGGGTTTAGCTGTCTTGAAAGACAAGCGAAAAATCATTAAAAAGTTTCTGGACACTTCTGGACATCTTTAAAAATCTTCTGGAACTCTTTCTCACTGTCTAGAAAGCATTTAAACACTATTTGATAATTATAGAGACCATTAGAAAGGTTCTGGACACTTTTGGACATCTTTAAAGTCCCCTAGTTTATTACTAAAAGTAGAACTAACACTAGAACGAGAAACATTCGGGTTTAGCCGTCTTAAGAGACGCACGGTTAAACCCGAAACTTTCTAGTTCTAGGTCTAGTATTAGTTCTACTTTTATTTGTTATTCAGCGCCATCTTGCTGTATATCTTTATTTAACTCGAAATTTTTACGATAGTTTAGCTAACAATATCAATTTCAAAGATTTTTATAAAAAGTTATCTTTCGGTGTACTACTTAAAAGATTTTAGTTTAAAAATGAAACAAAACGTTTCTGTTCGTTTGAAAGCTTTTAGTCAAATGAGCTGAAACCAAAGGGGATTAAGTACTGGATTTTTCGGGCCCCCGGATTCCGTGACAAACGGCGGTTCCGAAACACAGCCTGTTTCGCGCTGTTTATGCAAATTCTCTTTTCCTTCTTTCCACAGAGTACATACTTTCTCCACGTTTGCGGCTTATTTTTCACGAATCTGCTCACGCCAGCCCCATTTGTACCGGCGCATTTATAATTTTTTTTTTACATCTTTTTATTACCCGCGACCCGGTTTCGGTTACATTTGGCGAAATTCGTGTTACGACCGAGTTTAGATCGTTATCGACACGTTTTACTAAGAAAAACGAGGATATTTGAACGATTCCTTTTATTATTTATTTTCGTATTTTTCGGGGGATTTAAACCTTCAGCAATGAGAGAAACAAAATTCGGGGTTTTAATCATTTTAAACACAACAACGCGAAAGTAATCCAACCGTGATATTTTCCGCGAGAACTGACTGTATAAAAGCGCTTTGCTTCGCTGCTAACAAATTTTATTCGGGATGAAACACTCATTTTAATGAATTTATAAAAATTGTTGAAATTTATAAATTTAGAATTAATTTTTAAAAACTAAAATTAATTTGTTTCGTTTTTGCGTTTCAGAGATCTCCAAGGGAATAATATAACCACATTGTTTGAATCAGACTTTCAACACCTTACTAAATTGAGGATTTTGTAAGTATTTGTTTTAAAAATTTCATTGATTATTAACAAGTCACAAAAATGGACAAAAATTACGTTTTACACTGTAGAACATCATTTAACTCCACTTTCTCATTTGCAGACAATTAACAGATAACCACATTCATACAATTGAAAAAGACACATTTAAAAACTTGAATACCATTGAACGTTTGTAAGTATTTCACAAAAATCTGTTACTTTCTAACCCTTTAATGCTTATTTTCGTGTAGGAAATTAAAAATCCTTTAAAATGAGCCCAAACACGACTAATTTATCTTAACAATTAACTTAAAAGTTAATAAAAAACAATCGACGATCACCTGTCAATTATTTTTTAAAATTATCATATTTCATTCATTTTTTAATATAACCCCATCGTGTTTAGACTCATTTTAAAGGATTTTGCACCAAGGATGCATTTTTTTAAATTACTTTTTTGTTTTGTAGACGACTAAATGGAAATAATTTAAGACACATCCCCGACAACTTATTTTCGTTTCAAACTAATTTATTTAGATTGTAAGTAGTTATTTTCAATTTTTTCAATTTTAATTTATTTAATTTATGCATATATAAGATGATTTTCTTTCCGTTTTTAAGGGATTTGAGTCACAATCAAATCAGCGTGATTGGAAGGAAGACTTTAAGAGGAATTTCCGCGATTAAAAATTTACAACTCGATAATAATGGGATCACTTGTATCGATGATCAAGCTTTGAGGTTTTTTAAAGATTTGGAAATTTTGTAAGTAAATATTTATGCTTAAATTTATCAATAAGTTAATTCAAAAAAAAAATTTAACCAAGCGCCATCTGTTATGGAGGGTCGACACTCGGATGTCTCAAAGTTATAGAGTTATATTCGATGTGCTACTCTACAGTGAAATTTGTATTTGTTGTTAGATGGCACTTGATATTTCTTACGAGTGCTAAATAGCTTTATGGGGTTACATGGGAGATGTATGGGACTTCCAAGTTTAAAAAAGGGTGTTTGCCACTTAATGGTACATGTATCCTTATGGGTACGTGGGGTATGGCAATCAAGACATACCCGGCACATAATTTTTGTTAATGAGGGGCTGTTTCTTGCCAAGTTGCAGAGGCGCCCCCACATATTAATAATCAAAAATAACATTTACCATAAGAACAGGATAACCAGAAATGATACTGACTTCGATCGGTTTGAAGTTGGCGTAATTCGTTTTTTAACCGCGGTTTAAAATCCACCATCTTATCGCGATGAACCCACAATGAATAAAGCTCGTTACTTAACATCTTCTGGTTATGCTATCTAAGGGATTATTACCACAGTTACGGCTATTTTACGCGCTCTGATTGGCTAGTAGATTGGGTTTATCTATAAGATAAATTTAAAGACAACTTAATTTACCAGCAATACCACAGAATAACCACAAATAACACTGACATGGATTTGTTTGATGTTGGCGACATCTCGTTTTATGACCTTGATTTAAAATCCGCCATCACATCACGAGGATCCATAGGCGCAATAAACACAATGAATGAGAGAGATAACTCAATTTACTATCAATAGCAGCAATACCACAGAATAACCAGAAGTGACACTGGGGGTATCTCGCCAAAACAGACGCCATATTGTGGAGGGTCACCAAGGTATGATGGTAAATTATTCAACGTTTTCGTTCTAATACACGCCTTTGGTGACCCTCGATAAGATGGCGGATTTTTAAATCGAAATCACAAAACGAGGTGCTGCCAACATCAAACGAATCGACGTCAGTGTCATTTCTGGTTATTCTGTGACAATACCTTGTTTCCTCACAACAATATGGCGTCACATTTGGCCAGTCTTACTTCTGGTTATTCTGTGCCACTAGCACCATTAGCACAGAAGTGGCAGTATCGCGATAATCTGACGCCATATTATAGCGAGTTACCAAGGTATGTTGCTATTGGTGGTAAAGATTTGGCAGGATACCGCTAGTGTCACTTCTGGTTCACGTCTCTTAAGACGGCTAAACCCAAATGATTCTACTTCTAAGTATAATGTTAGTTCTAGTTTTACACTAGTACTGTTACTAAAAGTAACACTATACCTAGAACTAGAATCGCACGTCTCTCAAGACGAATCCGTTCATAACAACAGCGTTCATAAGGAGTTGGATAACCTTAAACAGTATGTTTACTTAACGGACCTTGATTCTGTGCTTTTGGTAATAACGAATAATAATAACGAATCGACGTCAGTGTCATTTCTGGTTATTATGTGCCATTAGTAAGGATGCAAGGAGTGAGACCGAGGGGGCGGCTGGCGATAAAACTGGTGGATGTAGTTGGCCTGGACGCTAAGTAGATTATCGGAGGCAGAAACTGAAGGAAAAAAGGTTCAGGGAGGCTAAAGCTTGATGCAAGCTGTAGAACCATATAGAGAGAGAAAAACAACTTATATTCTTCCACCCTGTTAAAATCAAATATCCTCCAAATCAAGTTCTTTAATTTGGAGCAAAATAAATTTAGCTTGTTTACATTGCAATACAGAAAGTTCTACTTGTTAAGACTGCCAGAAAGATAGAAATGTGGTTCATCGCTGAAACAAGCAGTCATACTTCAATGTTAATTGATTCAATGATTTTTTTATCTAAATTTCCATGTTCAGTCTTTTTTGCGATCAGTATCTACACATTTTCAAGCTATGTTATTCAGTCTTCTTAATGCAGTATCAAGTACCAAGTACTAGGCCAACAGTATCTAATTTTTTGAAAATGTTATCTACTTTTCTGGAAACAGTATTTTTACTTCCCGTGGATCATTTAGTCTTCTATTAACAATTTTTAGGCATACAATACTTGCCTAAATGTTCTGCAAACAACTATCCATGCCAAAAGTTAAGGTCCCTCATTTTATAGATTGATATCTTCGCAACTGTTCGATGAAAAAGATTGCGGTAAAGTGCGTCGTAATCATTGAACATTTCTACGTAACATATGTGAATTTGAACATTTTCGGTTCTTCGGTTTTCCTTCTATCGTTAGTTAAATGAAAAAAAGTACCCGACGAAAACATTTCAAATTTGAACAGGTGGTAAAATGATGTGTGAGGATCACATTTTATTTTTTCGATATTCCCTAAAGTTTCACAGAAAATGACAGTTTAGTGGGATGTGGTTATGTCAAAATCGGCTGGGTGGATTTTAACGCGGTTTTAACCAAAATATGTTAAATAATTGCATTTGTTTTTGCATTTATCAAAGTTATATCACTATAATTTTTTTAGAGCGATTTACGCGAATTATAAATTAAAAAGAAACAGAAATAAATCAGACCTCTTTTATCCGTAGTGTTTAGAGTTCTGCAAGTAGCACTTATTGTTAGTCTTGTTCATGTACTATCTAGTCATCTGCAACTAGTATCTATTTTTTTGTAACCAGTACTCTTTTGCGGGTAGTGTTTAGTGTTCTGCAAACAGCAATTACAATTAGTGTTCTTCATGCACTATCTAGTCATCTGCAAACAGTATCTAATCTTCTGTAACCAGTACTCATTTGCTGATAGTGTTTATTGTTTTGCAAATAGCACTTAAGGCCGGTTGTACAATCAAGATAAAGATATTCGTTGTTGTACAAACTGTTTTTGTCGGTAGGATTGCTATAGGCGAAATAAGAGTCAGTTGGTAGTATTTTTTCCCTATATCTAGTAATTTATGCCATAGGTTGGTAACGCTAATGTCTTTCTTTGAAATTTGAACTATGATTTTGACAATAATAACAATTGTTTAAAAATTTTTTTACGACACAACTGACACAACGTACGTATGAATGTTATAGGTTAATTTATGCAGTAACCATACAAAGTTTTTATATAAAATCCGTGGTAATCATATATATCTGGTGGATAACTGTCTTATCAGCAACGCTGAGTACCCGATAAGTTATCCTGCCGCTAATCGAGGCAACAAAAATATCCATACATTGTATACAGTACAAAGTAACTTATCGGCTAGATAACGCTGTCGAGAAATTTATCGGTATATTGTACAACCAGCCCTTAGTCTTTTTGATGCACTATCTAGTTATCTCCAAGCAGTATCTAGCCATCTCCAAGCAGTATCTAGTCTTCTGTAACCAGTATTTTTTACCGGTAGTGTTTAGTGTTCTGCAAGCAGCACTTAGTCTTCTTCATGCACTATCTAGTCATGTGCAAGCAGTATTTAGTCATCTAGAAGCAGTATCTAGTCATCTGCAAGCAGTATCAATCATCTGCAAGCATTATCTAGTCTGCTGTAAACCTCTTTTGACGGTGGTGTTTAGTGTTCTTCAAGTAGCAGTTAATCTTCTTTATGTACTATCTATTCATCTGTACGCAGTATATAGTTAACTGCAAGCAGTATTTAGTCATCTGCACGCAGTATCTACCTTTCTATAACTAGTACTCTTTTTCCGTTGGTGTATAGTGTCTTCTTCATGCACTATTTAGTTATGTGCAAGCAGTATTTAGTCATCTACAAGCAGTATCTAGTCATCTACAAGCAGTATCAATCATCTGCAAGCAGTACAAGCGGTGTTTAGTGTTCTGCAAGTAGCAGTTAGTCTTCTTTTTAATTATAATAATAATAGTAATAAGCCTTTATTTAGATAATGTAGGTAGGAGATCAACTGGCGAAGTTTAGCCCAAGGCTATTCTGTACTTAACCAGTTACTCTCCCAAACAAAAGGAATAATAACATGTCAAGCCCTTTCTATCAAATAAAAGTTTAACACTCTAAAGAACCAAAATACAATACATAATAATAAACCTAATAGCGGAGTTTAATCATCTGAAGTAAAATTACTTTAATTCATACAAATCGCTAGTATTAGTCTTATTCACATCTATGATAATAACAAAAATAATTGCTTACTGGACCTGGAAAAACGTGTTGAATTCATTTGCTCTAAATCAACTGGAAGATTATTATATAATTTAATGGCATTATAAAAAACAGATCTCTCAAACATTGCCGTGATATGACGAGGAATTTCAAACATGTTACAACAACGCGTAGAAAGCCCGCTCACTGTATTTCTACCAATGCACAACTCACGCTAACGCACATTATGTATTATCAATTCATTTGCAAGCAGTATTTAGTCATCTGTAAGCAGTATCTAGCTTTCTATAACTAGTACTCTTTTGCCGGTGGTGTATAGTGTTCTACAAGCAGCACTTAGTCTGCTTCATGCACTATCTAGTCATTTGCAAGCAGTATTTAGTCATCTAGAAGCAGTGTCTAGTCATCTGCAAGCAGTATCAATCATCTACAAGCAGTATCTAGTCTTCTGTAACCATTACTCGTTTTCCGGTGGTGTTTAGTGTTCTGCAAGTAGCAGTTAGTCTTGTTTATGTATTATCCATTCATCTGCAAGCAGTATATAGTTATTTGCAAGCAGTATTTAGTCATCTGCAAGCAATATCTAGGTTTCTATAACTAGTACTCTTTTGCCGGTGGTGTATAGTGTTCTACAAGCAGCACTTAGTCTGCTTCATGCACTATCTAGTCATGTGCAAGCAGTATTTAGTCACCTAGAAGCAGTATTTACTCATCTGCAAGCAGTATCAATCATCTGCAAGCAGTATCTAGTCTTCTGTAACCATTACTCTTTTGCCGGTGGTGTTTAGTGTTCTGCAAGTAACAGTTAGTCTTCTTTATGTATTATCTATTCATCTGCAGTATATAGTTATCTGCAAGTAGTATTTAGTCATCTGCAAGCAGTATCTAGTTTACTAAAACTAGCACTCTTTTGCCGGTGGTGCATAGTGTTCTACTAGCAGCAATTTGTCGTCTCCATGCACTATCTAGTCATCTCCAAGCAGTATCTAATGTTCTATAAGCAGTATTTTGTCATTTATTAGTTGTTATATGTAGTCACACGCTACTTACATTTAATCTTCTACAATCAGAAAGTAATCCTAAGCATTAAAGTCTTGTCTTAGTGGTATCAAATATTACATTAGCAGCATTAAGTCTTCTGCCATTAATATCTAGTCTTCCATAAGACATATTAACTCTTTTCCAAGTATTATTTAGATGGAAATGTTATAACGAAGTAAATTTAATATTGATCTTATTTTTAAGAAAGATGTTTATTAACAATCTATTTTTAATTTCTAATTAGATCATTAAACAACAACAATTTAACATGGATAGGAAGAGATATGTTCAAGAATATGTTTCGACTTCGCGTCTTAAAACTAAACGACAACCTCCTTCATTGCGACTGCCAGTTATCTTGGTTGGCAAGATACTTAAGGCACAACGCTCGTTTAGGGCAAAACACGAAGTGTCACTCGCCCAATCACATCAAGGGGCAGAATGTCGTCGATTTACGGGAACAAGAATTTAAATGTTCAGGTAATTAATTTTCTTTTTAACAAAGATAAGTCAATAAATTGTAATTTTTTTTAAGGTTTAGTTGAAACAACGATGACTGGTGAATGTGTCAGCGAACCACAGTGCCCACATCCATGTCAATGCGCGGATGGAATCGTTGATTGCCGAGAAAAAGGATTATCAAAAGTTCCTGATCATTTACCGGAAGGAACTCAAGAGTTGCGATTAGAACAAAATGAGATAACCGAGATACCTCCGAGAGCTTTTGCAGCTCATAAACGACTCAAAAGAATGTAAGTAAAATTTATTAGTAAGCATTTATCAAGAAAAATAATTTTTTTTATGTTTTAAGTGATTTAAGTACTAATAAAATCACAAAAATATCCCACGACGCTTTCCAAGGATTAAAATCGTTAACAACATTAATTCTTTACGGAAATAAAATTAAAGACCTTCCGGCCGGAATTTTTCAAGGACTCGTTTCACTTCAATTATTGTAATTAATTAAAAATTAAAATAACTCAAAACCATAAAAATTAATTTTTTTTTAGGTTATTAAACGCAAATGAAATTTCCTGCATACGCAAAGACACATTTTCCGATTTACCAAGTTTAAGTTTACTCTCACTTTACGACAACAACATTCAATCGTTAGCAAACGGAAGTTTCGATTCATTAAGAAGCATACAAACATTGCATTTAGCGCGAAACCCATTTATTTGCGATTGTAATTTGAAATGGTTAGCCGAGTATTTGCATAAGAATCCGATCGAGACTTCTGGGGCGAAATGTGAATCGCCAAAAAGAATGCAAAAAAAGAGGATAGAAATTTTAAAAGATGAAAAATTTAAATGTAAGTTTTCAAATTTTAATTAAATATGTGTTAAATTTGTTATTTTAGGCCACGAAGAGTTCCGAACACGATTTGCTGGGGAATGTTTAATAGATAATGCATGTCCTTCTGGATGTACTTGCGATGGGACAACTGTTAATTGTTCCGGGAGGAATTTAAAAGAAATTCCGAGAGATATTCCACTTTACACGACAGAATTGTATTTAATCATTTAAAAAGTGTTAAAAAGATATAAAAATGTTTTTTTCTTTTCAAGGCTTTTAAACGATAACGAATTAGGGAAGATTAAATCTGATGGATTGTTTGGAAGGTTACCAAATTTGATAAAACTTGATTTAAGAAGAAATCAAATTATTGGAATTGAAGAAAATTCATTTGAAGGAGCTTCTTATATCTCAGAACTGTAAATATATTAATTATTTTTTATCTCAATCTATTTTCTTTATTGTTTTAGGCTCCTCTCTGAGAATAAATTATTAGAAATCCACAACAAAATGTTTTTAGGATTACATAATCTAAAAATCCTTTCTTTGAATAACAATAAAATTACTTGTGTTATGCCTGGATCTTTTGATCACTTAACTTCTTTACATACATTGTAATTTAAATTAATTCTTATTTTTATTTATATTATTAATCACATTTGTTTTATTTTATAGGAATTTAGCCCAAAATCCTTTTATATGTAATTGCCACTTGGCGTGGTTTAGCGAATGGCTTAAAATAAGAGGATTAAGTGGTTCCTCGCCGAGATGCGCTTCACCTTTTAGAGTTCGAGATGTGTTAATTAGAGAATTACCTCAAAATGAATTTAAATGTACCAGTAAGTATTTCGAAATTATATTTTTATTAAATATTCGAGTTTAGCCGCACGTCTCTCAAAACGGTTAAACCCGAATGAGTTTAGTTCTACGTCTACTGTTAGTTCTAGTGATAGTGTTACTGTAAAACTAGAACTAACACTAGACCTAGAACTAGAAACATTCGGATTTAGCCGCACGTCTCTCAAGACGGCTAAACCCGAATGATTCTAGTTCTTGGTCTTGTGTTAGTTCTAGCGCAAAACTGGAACTAATACTAGACTTAAAACTAGAAATATTCGGGTTTAGCCGCACGTCTCTCAAGACGGCTAAAACCGAATGGTTCTAGTTCTAGGTCTTGTGTTTGTTTTAGTGATAGTGTAAAACTAGAACTAACACTAGACCTAGAACTAGAAACATTAGGGTTTAGCCACAAATCTCTCAAGATGGCTAAACCCGAACGATACTAGTTCAAGGACTAGTGTTAGTTCTAGTGACAGTCAGAAGCATTAGCACTGTCACTAGAACTAACACTAGACCTAGAACTAGTATCATTCGGGTTTAGCCGTCTTGAGAGACGTGCGGCTAAACCGTAATGTTTCTAGTTCTAGGTCTAGTGTTAGTTCTAGTTTTACACTATCACTAAAACAAACACAAGACCTAGAACTAGAATCATTCGGTTCTAGGTCTTGTGTTAGTTCTAGTGCAAAACTGGAACTAACACTACACCTAGTACTAGAAACAATCGGGTTTAGCCGCACGTCTCTCAAGGCGGCTAAACGCGACTGATTCTAGTTCTAGGTCTTCTGTTACTTCTAGTGGTAGTGTAAAACTAGAACTAACACTAGACCTAGAACTAGAAACATTCGGGTACTATACTTTCTAGTTCAAGGACTAGTGTTAGTTCTAGTAACAGTCAGAAGCATTAGCACTGTCACTAGAACTAACAGTAGACCTAGAACTAGAATCATTCGGTTTTAGCCGTCTTGAGAGACGTGCGGCTAAATCCGAATGTTTCTAGTTCTAGGTCTTGTGTTTGTTTTAGTGATAGTGTAAAACTAGAACTAACACTAGACCTAGAACTAGAATCATTCGGGTTTAGCTGCCTTGAGAGACGTGCGGCTAAACCCGAATGTTTCTAGTTCTAGGTCTATTGTTAGTTCTAGTGATAGTGCTAGTGTAAAACTAGAACTAACACTCGGCTGGGAACTAGGAACATTCGCATTTAGCCGCACGTCTGTCAAGACGGCTAAATCTGAATGATTCTAGTTCTAGGTCTTTTGTTAGTTCTAGTGCAAAACTGGAACTAACACTAGACCTAGTACTAGAAACAATCGGGTTTAGCCGCACGTCTCTCAAGGCGGCTAAACGCGACTGATTCTAGTTCTAGGTCTTGTGTTAGTTCTAGTGATAGTGCTAGTGTAAAACTAGAACTAACACTAGACCTTGAACTAGAAACATTCGGGTTTAGCCGCACGTCTCTCAAGGCAGCTAAACCCGAATGATTCTAGTTCTAGGTCTATTGTTAGTTCTAGTGATAGTGCTAGTGTAAAACTAGAACTAACACTCGACCGGGAACTAGAAACATTCGGATTTATCCGCACGTTTGTCAAGACGGCTAAATCTGAATGATTCGAGTTCTAGGTCTTATGTTAGTTCTAGTGCAAAACTGGAACTAACACTAGACCGAGTACTAGAAACAATCGGGTTTAGCCGCACGTCTCTCAAGGCGGCTAAACGCGACTGATTCTAGTTCTAGGTCTTGTGTTAGTTCTAGTGATAGTGCTAGTATAAGGACGCACGGCTAAACCCTATACTTTCTAGTTCAAGGTCTAGTGTTAGTTCTAGTTTTAATTATAATTCAACGCTAAATTATCGTATATATTTATTAAATTAGAAATAGAACTAACACTAGATCTAGAATCATTCGGGTTTAGCCGTCTTGAGGGACGTGTGGCTAAACCCAAATGTTTCTAGTTCTAGTTTCTAGCGTTAGTTCTAATGCTAGTGTGACACCACAATATAACCCTGAATAACAACTAAAACTAGAGCTAGCACTTCGGGTTTAGCAGCACGTCTCTTACACCCAAATCATGCTAGTTCTAGGACTAGTGTTAGTTCTTGTGACAGTCAGAAGCATTAGCACTGTCACTACAACTAACACTAGACGGCTAAACCCAAATGATACAGCCTAGAAAGTACTCGACTATCACGAAATTAATATAATAATGATTTAAAATACCTATGGCTTTAGCATTATAAAATAACTGTATGGTAATTTGTGAACGCTTTTGTTGTCATCTTTTTTTCTAATAAAGAGAAAAGTGTCAAGGTTTCGACAATTATATCATTTTCACTTTCTCGTGTCATCAGATGCTCTGAAAATAGTTACAAGTTACTCAAATACCATAAAATGATCATCAGCAAGAAAATAAAATAAAAATTATTGTTTTTGAACAATTATTATCAAGCGATGATAGATAGTGATCAGATATCATAAGTTGATGATCAGAAAATAAAAAAAATCTCGTAAAGATCTTAGAATGCATTAAAAATTATAGAAAAATATTAAAAATATGGAAAAATCATCATAATATACTAAAAGTGATCATATGTCACAGGTTTATGATCAAAAAATATAAGAAATCATCCAAAGATCAGCTAAATATATTGATTTTCATAGGAATATACTGAAAATCATGAAATATCATTGGAACACCATCATGATATGCTAAATGTGATCATATATCACAGGTTGATGATCGAAGAATATCAGAAATCATCTTAAGATGATCAGAATACATTAAGGCTGATAGAAATACACTGAAAATCGTGAAGTATTATTGGAAGATTATCGTAATATGCTAAAAGTGATCATATATCACAGGTTAATGATCAAAAAATATATGAAATCATTTATAGGTCATCAGAATACATTGAGTTTCATAGGAATATATTAAAAATCGTAAAATATCATTGGAAGATCACCTTAATATGCTAAATGTGAGCATATATTACATGATGATGATCAAAAAAGATAAGAAATCTTTTATAGGTCATCAGAATACGTAATAATAATAATAATATATATAATTGCAACATCATCATAATGTGGCCGCACGCCTCATCATATATTACAGGTTGATAATCAGAAAATGTAAGATATCATCCAAAGATAATAATAATAATACTTTTATTCACCCATTAATAATAAAAAGAAAGAAAACAATCAGTAATAACAATAAAATAATAAAAAAAAGTAATAATAAATTAATCATAATTAAAATACATTGAGTTTAATAGGAATATACTGAAAATCATAAAATATCATTGGGTGTACAGCATAATATGCTAAAAGTTATCATATATAACAGGTCGATGATAAAAAAGATAAGAAGTCATCCAGAGATCATCGGAATATATTGAGTGCTAATGCTTCTGACTGTCACTAGAACTAACACTAGTCCTAGAACTAGCATGATTTGGGTGTAAGAGACAATACAGTGAAAATCTTTAGAAATCATTGCAACATAGTCATAATATGTTGAAAGTGGTCATATATCATAGGTTGATGATCAGAAACTATAAGAAATAGTCATAATATGTTGAAAGTGGTCATATACTACAGGTTAATAATCAATATATGTAACATTATATCCAAAGATCATTAAAATACGTTGAGTTTAATAGGAATATATTGAAAATCGTTAAATATCATTTGAAGATCACCTTAATATGCTAAATATGATCATATATCACAAGATGATAACCGAAAAAGATAAGAAATCATTTATAGGTCATCAGAATACATTGAGTTACATAGGAATATTATGAAAATATTTAGATATAATTGCAATATCATGTGGTCAGAAAACGTAAGATGTCATCCAAAGATCATCAAAATACATTGAATTCAATAGGAATATTTTGAAAATTATCATTGGAAGATCATCTTAATACGCTAAATGTGATCATATATCACAAGATGATGATCAAAAAAGATAAGAAATCATTTATAGGTCATCAGAATATATTGAGTTTTATAGGAATACTGTGAAAATATTTAGATATAATTGCAACATCATCATAATGTGGTGAAGATGATCATATATTATTGGTTGATAATCAGAAAATGTAAGATATCATCCAAAGATCATGAAAATACATTCAGTTTCATAGGAATATACTGAAAACCATAAAATATCATTGGAAGATCAGCATAATATGCTAAAAGTTATCATATATTACAGGTCGATGATCAAAAAATATAAGAAGTCATCCAGAGATCATCGGAATATATTGAGTTTCATAAGAATATACTGTAAATCATAAAATGTCATTGGAACATCATCTTATTATGCTAAATGTGATCATATATCATAGGTTGATGATCAGAAAATGTAAGACATCATCCAAAGATCATCAAAATACATTGAGTTTAATAGGAATATACTCAAAATCGTAAAATATCATTGGAAGATCAACATAATATACTAAAAGTTATCATATATTACAGGTCGATGATCAAAAAATATAAGAAGTCATCCAGAGATCATCAGAATACATTGAGTTTCATAGGAATATACTGTAAATCTTAAAATGTCATTGGAACATCATCATATTATGCTAAATATGATCATATATCATAGGTTGATGATCAGAAACTATAAGAAATCATTTATAGGCCATCAGAATACATTGAGTTTCATAGGAATATTGTAAAAATATTTAGATAATGCAACATCATCATAATGTGCTGAAAATGATCATATACAACAAGTTGATAATGAGAAAATATAAGACATTATCCAAAGATCATCAAAATACATTGAGTTTCACAGGAATATACTGAAAATCGTAAAATATCATTGAAAGATCAGCATAAAATGCTAAAAGTTATCATATATTACAAGTTGATGATCAAAAAATATAAGAAGTCATCCAGAGATCATCGGAATATATTGAGTTTCATAAGAATAAACTGTAAGTCATAAAATGTCATTGGAACATCATCATATTATGCTAGATGTGACCATATATCATAGGTTGATAATCAGAAACTATGACAAATCATTCATAGGCCATCAGAACACATTGAGCTTCATAGGAATATAGTGAAAATCTTTAAAAATCATTGCAACATAGTCATACTATGTTGAAAGTGGTCATATATTACAGGTTGATAATCAATATATGTAACATTATATCAAAAGATCATACTGATGATCTTTTGATATAATTAAGTATGATAAAAATATGCTGAAAATCGTAAAATATTATTATAAGATCAGCATAATAAGCTAAGAGTGCTCATATATTACGGGTTGTATTACAAAAATTATAAGAAATCAATTATAGGTCGTCAGAATACGTTGAATTTAATAGGAATATTGTGAAAATATTTATATATCATTGCAACATCATTATAATATACTGAAAATGATCATATATCACAGGTTGATAATTAGAAAATATAAGATATCATCCAATGATCATCAGAATACATTGAGTTTAATAGAAATTTACTGAAAATTGTAAAGTATTGTTGGAAGATCACGACAATATGCTAAAAGTGATTATATATCACAGGTTGATGATCAGATTATATAAGAAATCATTCATTGTTCATCAGAATACATTGTGTTTTATAGTGCTAATGCTTCTGACTGTCACTACAACTAACACTAGACGTAGAACTAGAATCATTCGGGTTTAGCCGTCTTGAGAGACGTGCGGCTAAACCCGAATGATTCTAGTTGTTGGTCTAGTGTTAGTTCTAGTGACAGTGCTAATGCTTCTGACTGTCACTAGAACTAACACTAGTCCTTGAACTAGTATCATTCGGGTTTAGCCATCTTGAGAGACTTGTGGCTAATCCCGATTGTTTCTAGTTCTAGTCTTAGTTCTAATGTTACAAATTAAAAATTTTTCATATAACGGACTCCCCCTTCCCCGTATTAATCCACTATATCGATGTTTTAATTTTACTGTATAGGTATACTTGAAAATCAGTTTAATTTTTCTTTTAGATGATGCTGATCAGGGTTGTTTAGGTGAAAACTACTGTCCACCGAGTTGCGTTTGTACTGGAACTATAGTTAGATGTTCCAAAGCGAAATTGAAGGAAATTCCGAGAGGAATTCCACCGGAAACTTCCGAGTTGTATTTAGATGGGAATGAAATTACGAAAATCCAAGCAGATAAAATTAGCCATTTGAAATCATTGACGAGATTGTAAGAATATTTTGCTTTTTGCGACAAACATTTTAATATTTTCTCATTTCAGAGATTTAAGCAATAACCAAATTGGAATTTTATCAAATTTTACGTTTTCAAACTTATCGAAATTATCAACTTTAATAATCGGCTATAATAAATTACAGTGTATACAAAGAAATGCTTTGTATGGGTTAAAATCGTTAAGAATAATGTAGGTTATATTTTTGTTTTTAAACATTTCTTATAATTTATTTATTTTTTTAGATCACTTCATGGAAATCAAATTTCGATGATACCAGAAGGAACGTTTGCTAATTTAACATCAATCACTCACATGTAAGACATTTTTGTTTTTTTTCTAAGCAACACTAATCCCTACTACAATTAGTATTTAATTTGATATATAATTTTTTTTTAAGTGCATTCGGTTCAAATCCCTTATTTTGTGATTGTAACCTTCGTTGGTTATCGGATTGGGTTAAGATTGATTATATTGAGCCGGGAATTGCACGATGTGCGGATCCACCAAATATGAAAGATAAATCCATCTTATCAACTCCTTCAGCTAACTTTCAATGCAAAGGTACGAAAATAATTGTAATAAAAATGATTTTGTTTCTTTTGATACAATTTTTCTTATTCTTTAGCTAAAGTTAGTGATGAAATCTTAGCAAAATGCGACGCTTGTTACACATTTCCTTGTCAAAACAACGGTAAATGCGTCGCGTTGCCAGACCGAGAATACGAATGCCGTTGTGCCCCTGGATACCACGGCAAAAATTGCGAATCAATGATTGATGCCTGTTACGGAAATCCGTGCAGAAACGGAATTTGTAAAGTCCTCGAAGAAGGAAGATTTAGTTGCGATTGTTCTTCCGGTTTTACCGGATTAAGATGCGAAACGAACATCGACGATTGCGTCGAGAATAAATGCCAGAACAATGCTAGTTGTGTCGATGAAGTTTCCGGGTATAAATGTAAATGTTCACCGGGATATATGGGTAAAAAAGACATTCAAAAATTAATTTCCTTTTTATAATATTATTTTTAAGGTGATTTTTGTGAAACTAAAATCCAATTCTGTTCGGACTTATTTAATCCGTGCAAAAACGAAGCTACGTGTGTCGATCATGACAGTTATTACACTTGCGAGTGCTTAATTGGATTTAAAGGAGAAAATTGTACCATTAATATCGATGATTGCGAAAGTCATATGTGCCAGGTAATATTTAAAAAAAATCTTAATTATATAATTAATAATTTAAAAAAAATTATTTAGAATGGAGCTACTTGTATCGATGGGATAAATAGCTATGAGTGCAAATGTCCAAGTGAATACACCGGAAAATTCTGCGAAATTACCCCAAGTGTCGCAATGATGTACCCGCAAACTTCTCCATGTCAACACCATGATTGTGTCCATGGAGTTTGTTTTCAACCTGCTCATAATTCTAATGATTATCTTTGCAAGTGTGCTCCAGGATATTCAGGTAATTATTACAGTAAAAACTTGTTATAATATTAATATTACCTATGACTTACACCACTCGCACTATCACTAGACCTAGAACTAGAATCATTCGGCTTTAGCCGTCTTTAGAGACGTGTGGCTTAACCCGAATGTTTCTAGTTCTAAGTCTAGTGTTAGTTCTAGTGACAGTGCTAGTGAAAAACTAGAACTAACACTAGACCTAGAACTAGAATCATTCGGATTTAGCCGCACGTCTCTCAAGACGGCTAAACACGAATGATTCTAGCTCTAGGTCTTGTGTTAGTTGTAGTGACAGTGCTAGTGTAAAACTAGAATTATCGTAAAAACTAGAAAATCGTATATATCATAGTATAATATATCACAGGTTGATGATAAAAAAATATAAGAAATCATTTATAGGTCATCAAAATACATTGAGTTTCATAGGAATATTGTGAAAATATTTAGATATTGCAACATCATCACAATGTGCTGAAAATGATCATATATTCTAGGTTGATAATCAGAAAATGTAACATATAATCCAATGATCATCAGAATACATTAAGTTTAATAGGAATATACTGAAAATTGTAAAATATCATTGGAAGATCAGGATAATATGCTAAATGTGATCATATATCACAAGGTGATGATCAAAAAATACAAGAAATTATTTATAGGTCATCAAAATACATTGAGTTTCATAGAAATATTGTGAAAATATTTCGATATCATAGCAACATCATTATAATGTGCTGAAAATGATCATATATTCTAGGTTGATAATCAGAAAATGTAACATATAATCCAAAGATCATCACAATACATTAAGTTTAATAGGACTATACTGAAAAACCGTAAAGTATCATTGGAAGATCAGCATAATATGCTAAAAGTGATCATATATTACAGGTTGATGATCAAAAAATATAAGAAGTCATCCAGAGATCATCGGAATATATTGAGTATCATAGCCATATACTGAAAATCATGAAATCTCATTGGAACATCATCATATTATGCTAAATGTGATCATATAGCAAAGGTTGATGATCAGAAACTATAAGAAATCATTCATAGGCCATCAAAATACATTGAGTTTCATAGGAATTTAGTGGAAATCTTTTGAAATCATTGCAACATCGTCATAATATGTTGAAAGTGGTCATATGTTACAGGTTGATAATCAATATTTGTAAAATTACATCCAAAGATCATCAGTATACATTGAGTTTTATAAAAATATACTAAAAATCGTAAAATATTATTGGAAGACCAGTATAATATACTAAATGTGATCATATATCACAGGTTGATGGTCAAAAAATATAAGAAATTATTTATAGGACGTCAAAATACATTGACTTTCATAGTAATATTGTGAAAATATTTCGATATCATAGCAACATCATCATAATGTGCTGAAAATGATCATATATTCCAGGGTGATAATCAGAAAATGTAACATATAATCCAAAGATCAGCAGAATACATTAAGTTTGATAGGAATATAATGAAAATCGTAAAATATCATTGGAAGATCAGCATAATATGCTAAAAGTTATCATACATTACTGGTTGATAATCAAAAAAAAATAAGAAGTCATCCAGAGATCATCGAAATATATTGAGTATCATAGCAATATACTGGAAATCATGAAATGTCATTGGAACATCATCGTATTATACTAAATGTGATCAGTGATCATATATCATAGGCTGATCATCAGAAACTATAAAAAATCATTTATAGGCCATCAGCATACATTGGGTTTCTTAGGAATTTAGTGGAAATCCTTAGAAATCAGTGCAACATCGTCACAATATGTTGAAAGTGGTCATATATTACAGGTTGATAATCCATGTATGTAAAATTACATCCAAAGATCATCACTATACATTGAGTTTTATAAAAATATACTGAAAATCGTAAGATATCATTGGAAGATCAGCATAGCATGCTAAATGTGATCATATATCATAGACTGATGATCAGAAACTATAAAAAATCATCATAGGCCATCAGCATTCATTGAGTTTCTTAGGAATTTAGTGGAAATCCTTAGAAATCAGTGCAACATCGTCATAATATGTTAAAAGTGGTCATATCTTACAGGTTGATAATCAATATTTGTAAAATTACATCCAAAGATCATCAGTATACATTGAGTTTTATAAAAATATACTGAAAATCGTAAGATATCATTGGAAGATCAGCATAACATGCTAAATGTGATCATATATCACAGGTTGATGATCAAAAAATATAAGAAATCACTTATAGGTCATCAGAATACCTTGAGTTTCATAGGAATATTGTGAAAATATTTAGATATTGCAACATCATCACAATGTGTTGAAAATGATCATATATTACAGGTTGATAATCAGAAAATGTAACATATAGGGTGTGTCAAATGTCTGGAATATAGCCAATAACTTCGCCGTTTGTGGTTTTAAAGAAAAATATTTCAAATAAAAAATTCGTTATTAATTGTGGCGCATTTTATGGCAATATTTTCTTGTTTACATTGTTTTTTGTTTCGTTGCTATGACAACCAACATTGTTATTTTAAATGGGATGCATATGTTTTTTTTGCATATTTTCATAGAGGATAAATCCCTCTACGCGATGAACTTATCAAATCGTATAGTTGTATAAGAAAAAAATCGAGAAAAAACGCATTCTCTAAAAATATTAAATAACAAATTACAATCAAAGTAAGCGCCGAAAGAACATCGTTGACAGCTTTAAATGTCAAAAATATGACAGTTTACATAAATATGGTGCAATTAAGCGAGCAAAGAATCCAAATATGAATGATGTATGGGTACGGTGATAGAAAACGCACTCAAAGTAAAGTTTTTACACTGTTCAATAATATTTACCCGGATACACAATCCACAGTATCCAAAATATTAAAAAAATTCTTTAATACCGGAAATGTTAAAAATCTTCCAAAAGTGAACGGCCGAAGACAGTTACCAATGATGAAACTGTCATTTTGTTGACATTTAAAGTTATCAAGGGCGTTATTTCGGCGCCTACTTTGATTGTAATTTGCAGATAATATCTTCAGAAAACGCATTTTTTCTCGGTTTTTTTCTTATAAAACCATATGATTTGATATGTTCATCGCATAGAGTGATTTATCCTCTATCAAAGTATGCGAAAAAAACATATGCATCCCATTTAAAATAAGAATGTTGGTTGCCATAGCAACGAAACAAAAAACAATATATACAAGCAAATATCGCCAAAAAGTGCGCCATAATTAATAAAGAAACTTGTATTTGAAACATTTTTCTTTAAAACCACAAATGGCGAAGTTGTTGGCTATATTCCAGACATTTGACACACCCTGTATAATCCAAGGATCATCAGAATACGTTAAGTTTAATAGGAATATACTGAAAATCGTAAAATATTGGAAGATCAGCATAATATGCTAAATGTGATCATATATCACAGGTTGATGATAAAAAAATATAAGAAATTATTTATAGATCATCAAAATACATTGAGATTCATAGAAATATTGTGAAAATATTTAGATATCATAGCAACATCATCATAATGTGCTGAAAAATGATCATATACTTCAGGTTGATAATAAGAAAATGTAACATATAATCCAAAGATCATCAGAATACATTAAGTTTGATAGGAATATGTTGAAAATCGTAAAATATCATTGGAAGATCAGCATGATATGCTAAAAGTTGTCATATATTTCAAGTCGATGATCAAAAAATATAAGAAGTCATCTAGAGATCATCGGAATATATTGAGTATCATAACAATACACTGAAAATCATGAAATATCATTGGAACATCATCATATTATGCTAAATGTGATCATATATCATAGGTTGATGGTAAAGAAACTATAAGAAATCATTCATAGTCCATCAGAATACATTGAGTTTCATAGGAATTTAGTGGACATCTTTAGAAATCATTACAACATTGTCATAATATGTTGAAAGTGGTCATATATTACAGGTTGATAATCAATATATCAGTATACATAGAGTTTTATAAAAATATACTGAAAATCGTAAAAGATCATTGGAAGATCAGCATAATATGCTAAATGTGATCATATATCACAGGTTGATGATAAAAAAATATAAGAAATTATTTATAGATCATCAAAATACATTGAGATTCATAGAAATATTGTGAAAATATTTAGATATCATAGCAACATCATCATAATGTGCTGAAAAATGATCATATACTTCAGGTTGATAATCAGAAAATGTAACATATAATCCAAAGATCATCAGAATACATTAAGTTTGATAGGAATATGTTGAAAATCGTAAAATATCATTGGAAGATCAGCATGATATGCTAAAAGTTGTCATATATTTCAAGTCGATGATCAAAAAATATAAGAAGTCATCTAGAGATCATCGGAATATATTGAGTATCATAACAATACACTGAAAATCATGAAATATCATTGGAACATCATCAAATTATGCTAAATGTGATCATATATCATAGGTTGATGGTAAAGAAACTATAAGAAATCATTCATAGTCCATCAGAATACATTGAGTTTCATAGGAATTTAGTGGACATCTTTAGAAATCATTACAACATTGTCATAATATGTTGAAAGTGGTCATATATTACAGGTTGATAATCAATATATCAGTATACATAGAGTTTTATAAAAATATACTGAAAATCGTAAAAGATCATTGGAAGATCAGCATAATATGCTAAATGTGATCATATATCACAGGTTGATGATAAAAAAATATAAGAAATTATTTATAGATCATCAAAATACATTGAGATTCATAGAAATATTGTGAAAATATTTAGATATCATAGCAACATCATCATAATGTGCTGAAAAATGATCATATACTTCAGGTTGATAATCAGAAAATGTAACATATAATCCAAAGATCATCAGAATACATTAGTTTGATAGGAATATGTTGAAAATCGTAAAATATCATTGGAAGATCAGCATGATATGCTAAAAGTTGTCATATATTTCAAGTCGATGATCAAAAAATATAAGAAGTCATCTAGAGATCATCGGAATATATTGAGTATCATAACAATACACTGAAAATCATGAAATATCATTGGAACATCATCATATTATGCTAAATGTGATCATATATCATAGGTTGATGGTAAAGAAACTATAAGAAATCATTCATAGTCCATCAGAATACATTGAGTTTCATACTAATTTAGTACTATATGTTGAAAGTGGTCATATATTACAGGTTGATAATCAATATATCAGTATACATAGAGTTTTATAAAAATATACTGAAAATCGTAAAATATCATTGGAAGATCACCATAATATGCTAAATATGATCATATATCACAGGTTGATGATTACAGAATATAAAAAATCATTTATAGGTCATCAGAATACATTGAGTTTCATAAGAATATTGTGAAAATATTTAGATATCATTGCAACATCATCATAATGTGCTGAAATGTGCAACAGAAATATTTGGATATGTTACAAAATTATGTTAATGAACAACTTGATGAATTACCCTTAAATTTTATACGGTCAATGTACTTTCAGCGAGACGGTTGCCTAGCTCACCATCACACATTGTGACCGAATGGTCACATTTTATGACCAGCACATAGTCCTGATCTTACAATTATGGATTTTTATTTTTGGGGACGATTGAAACAAATTTTTTACAGTGAACCATTACAAGGAGATGCAGAACTATTAAAACTAAGAATAATTAATGCGATAGAATCTTTACCACTGGCGAAAATTCGTAATTCTTGCAAAGAGTTTAGAACTTGTCTTCAAATGTTCACTTACAAACTTACATAGTGTGTTATTACATACATTTATATTTAAAACATTTTATTCAATTATTTAGCCTAATTTTAATTTGATTTGTCCGTATATTTTTCACTAACATACTATTATACAGTGAATGATATTAGTTCAAAAATTAATGTTAGTTCTAGTGACAGTCAGAATCATTAGCACTATCACGAGAACTAACTCTAGACCTAAAACTAGAATCATTCGGGTTTAGCCATCTTGAGGGACTTATGGCTAAACCCGAATGTTTCTAGTTCTAGGTCTAGTGTTAGTTCTAGTTTTAATTGTTATTCAGCGCTGAGTTGTTGTATATTTTTATTGAACTAAAACTAGAACTAACACTAGTGCGTCTAACAGCTTTTTTCGCGTAGATATTGCGTTATATTAAAATTATTTTTAGGAAAACGTTGCGAGTACTTAACCAGTTTAAGTTTCACCCATAACACTTCTTACGTCGAACTTGAACCTCTCGTTACCAAACCGGAAGCTAACGTAACCATAGTATTTGCAACAACCGAAGAAAACGGTGTTTTAATGTACGATGGTCACCAAGAACATCTTGCTGTAGAATTATTTAACGGAAGAATAAGAATAAGTTATGATGTGGGGAATCACCCCGTTTCAACGATGTATAGGTAATCATTAAAAATTAAGAAATAAATTTATTATTAATTTAATAATTTTGTGATTAGTTTTGAAATGGTATCTGATGGTCAATACCACATTGCTGAGCTGCTAGCGATTAAAAAAAACTTCACCCTTCGCGTAGATCGTGGTTTAGCCCGTTCAATAGTAAACGATGGCGCCAAAGATTATTTAAGATTAACCACCCCCATGTACCTCGGAGGAATCCCCCCGGAACCGGGACAAACCGCGTTTACATTATGGCATTTAAGAAACTTAACCAGTTTTAAGGGTTGTATGAAAGAAGTATGGATAAACCATAAACAAGTTGATTTTGGGAACGCAGCGACGCAACAAAAAGTTTCGCCAGGGTGTGCGTCTTTAGAACAGGATAGGGACGATGAAGAGCAGGATGATGAGATGGATGGAATGGTGGAGGAACCTCAAAAGATCGACCCGTGCGAAGGGAATCACTGTAAACATGAGAGTAAGTGTGTAGCTACGTCGAGAGAGGGGGAGTACGCCTGCAAATGTAAACCAGGGTTTAAGGGGAAGTTCTGCGAGCAAGGTGAGCACGATGAGAGTAAGTAAAGATGAGAGTGAATCGAAAGGGTACTAACAATTTTCATTTTTTATGAATCCCTTTTTTATTTGATTCGATTTAAGCATGTTAGAATGAAAGTTTTTTTTTATTTTGATGCAAAATATAGAATACTTCATTAAATTTTGCATCAAAACCATGTAGTTTTAAGTTTATTTTAAGGCTTCTAAATCGCTTTTTTCGCCATTAATTAATTCAGTATTAAAAAGAATATTATTTGCCTTTATCCCGCACTTTTTTGTTTCGGTGTTGTTTTATTTATTCAAACACTAAATTGCGTAATGTTTATTCTATTTCAGCTCCAACTTGTCGCAAAGAACAAGTAAGGGAGTATTACTCGGAAAATGGTTGTAGGTCAAGGAAACCTCTTAAAATGGCCAAATGCGTCGGTGGATGCGGGGTCAGTTGTTGTCATGCCAGAAAAAGCAAAAGACGAAAGGTAAATACTTGAACTAAAATTAGTCATCTAGTATTAGTTCTAGTTTTAGTTCAATTAATACCGGCTGTAAAAGCCTTCAGCCTACTTCTGAAGTAATAACATTCAGGTTTAGCCGTCTTAAGAGCCACACGTCTCTCAAGACTGCTAAACCCGAATGATTCTAGTTCTAGGTCTTGTGTTAGTTCTAGTGATAGTGCTAGTACAATTCTAGAACTAACACTAGACTAAGAACCAGAAACATTCGGATTTAGCCACACGTCTCTCAAGACGGCTAAACCCGAATGATTCTAGTTCTAGGTCTTGTGTTAGTTTTAGTAATACTGCTAGTGTAAAACTAGAACTAACAAAAGACCAAGAACTAGAAACATTCGGGTTTAGCCACACGTCTCTTAAGACGGCTAAACCCGAATGATTCTAGTTCTAGGTCTTGTGTTAGTTTTAGTGATAGTGCTAGTGTAAAACTAGAACTAACACAAGATCAAGAACTAGAAACATTGGGATTTAGCCGCACGTCTCTCAAGACGGCTAAACCCGAATGATTCTACTTCTAGGTCTTGTGTTAATTCTAGTGATAATGCTAGTACAATACTAGAACTAACACTGGACCAAGAACTAGAAACATTCGGATTTAGCCGCACGTTTCTCAAGACGGCTAAACCCGAATGATTCTAGTTCTAGGTCTTGTGTTAGTTGTAGTGATAGTGCTAATGTAAAACTAGAACTAACACTAAATCTAGAACTGGAAACATTCGGGTTTAGCCGTGCGTCTTTAGACGCATATATATACAGGGTGGTCCATTTAACGTGAGACAAGAGATTATCTCGAAAATGGTTCATTTTACATAAAAATGAACCAAATGAAAGTTGTTATGTGCAAAGGGGGAAACCATATGACGATAACAAGTTTTCATGTTGACCTTATTTTCAAGGTCATATGAAGGTCACGGCCAATTTTTTAAATGGCACCCTATATATTTTATTGTAAAATCAAAATCTGTGGATAAAAGTAAAGTAATATAAAAAGTAATACAAAATTTTACTGTGTGGTTTTGCCAGTACAACGGCAAAACATCTTATGAAAAAAATTTAAACTTCTTCAGAAACAATTAACTAACATTCATAATCTAGCAAGAATAAATAAGATTTATGAACTTTTAAACATTTTCCTATCCGCTTCGATACATTGTCTTTAACTCTTAATTCTTAGAATACTATTTAAGAATGCTCAACAAAAAAATCCAGTCGGAAATACCTTTGGAAAGAGGTCTAAAAGGTTCCGACATTTCTCCGCCTTTGTCAATTTGATAATACAATATCGCATAAAAACCAAGAGTTCGTGGAACTGCTTATGTCGGCATTTTCAGAATATCGCTTTCAGAGATTTAATTGGTTGAATTGTTTTAAAAGGTAGCAGGTAAAACTAAATTTGCATAAAAGCTGCTTGGCAACAAATTCTGAATTCATTCTATCCTTTTACATTAAGGCAAAGTGTTTAAACCAAGTCATTAAATCATGGATACTCTAAGTGTGGCAGAAAAAGTCGAAATGATTTTTATTAATGGGAAAAGTGGCAGAAAAGTTGCTGATAGTATAGCTTTGTATCGAGAACGTTTTCCTGATCGAAATACGCCTTCAAGAAGTACCTTTTACAGAGTTGTGAATGATTTCACTAACACTCGAAATGTGGAATCAAAAGAAAGAACTCGGCTATTAGCTATCGTTGAGGTAAATCCTCAAGTTAGCACTCGACGACTTGCAATTGACGCCGGAATATCGAAGATCAGCATTTTAAGAATATTAAAGCGCAACAAGTATCACCCATACCACATTTAATTGCATCAACAGCTTTATGGAGGTGATTTTGAAAATCGATTAATATTTTGTCAATGGGCACAAGAACGAATACGGTTGGACGTCAATTTCTTTGGTAACGTTCTATTCTCGGATGAGTCTACTTTTACAAACAAAGGACAAGTCAATAGACATAACATACACTTTTGGAGCCTTGAAAATCTGAGATGGTGGCGTGAAGTATAACATCAACGATCTTAGTCGGTTAATGTTTGGTGTGGCATAATTAGTGATAATGTAAGGAGCGGCTCTTACATAAACGTGCGTGTGTGCAATGCGTATGCGACAAATAGAAATTTGTCACGCAAATTTGGTCAAGGTAAAAGAAAATTCAAATTTTGATCTTTACTATAAAGTTTATTAAATAAATGTAATGGTGTAATGTAATGTAATGTTATGGTACTTGCTCAAACAGCGAAATTCAGACAAAGCATCACCGATTCTAACCGACTGATGCCTATTACTTAAATAATTTTCAATTAAGTTTAAAGCGGATTCACTGAAGCCAATATACTTTAACAATTCCACAAGCAAGTCATGACAAACACTATCAAAAGCTCTACTAAAATCTAACAAGACTACCAACGTACATAATCCTTTATCTCGAGCCTGTAAAATATCATTAGTTACCTTGAGAAGAGCAGTACCGCAGCTATGGTTTCTACGAAAACCAGATTGATGCTTCGGTAAAATATTATTAAGTTGAACAAATTGATGCAACTGATTAAACATAATTCTTTCCAGAACTTTAGATAAAATTGGCAATATGCTAATCGGTCGCAGATCTTTAGGCTCAGATGGGTCACGTTTTTTTGGGGTAGGAACCACAACTGACAACTTCCAACAGTCAGGCACATCCGAAGTTTCAATGCAAACATTGAGTAAATGTGTCAAGTAGGGTAATATAAATGGAAGACACATATTCAACATACTCATACTGATATTATCAGCACCGGCAGCTCTAGAAAAAATTGAGGAAATAGCTTTTATTACATCAGCAAAACTTACCAAACCAAAACTATTGAACAAAATCTATCAAGCAAATATTGTTAAAGATAATGTATTAAACAAAAACTATTGAATAAAATCTATCAAATAAAAATTATTGAATGAAATTTATCAAACAAATATACGAAAGACGAAAGACATACTAATCAACAGAACCAAAAGCAGTTAGTATTGATCCACAAAATATTACTTACACAGATTTAATTTGTCATTGTGATACGGATCAATGATCTTAATCTCGATTCTTAACTGAAGGAACTGGAACTCCAACTCGAGCCCAACCCGAACTTAACTCGAACTTTACTGGAACCGGACCAGCTTCTCTTAGCTAGCCCAGACTTAATTTCCACTGAATTCTCGACCGGACTAGAACTCTACCCCGAATGAGCTCCACTAGCACTAGACTCGACGGAACTCCTCGAAATCCACTGGTCTTCCAGTGGAACTCCCCGTGGAACTGGTCGCTCTTTTTCCCGTCTGAGATTTTTTAACCCTTTCTTTCCGAATGCTCTTAATCTAAACAATCGTTTCCATTGGCCGACAATTCGAACAGTAGAAATGATTGCACTAAACTAAAGTAGCGAAGAAATCATACAGAGAACCTTTACGAAATTGAAAATTAAAACAAAATCGAACAATAACTTTAATTGACCCTACGGTTCGCTACAATAAATTGATCGATCTATACTTTATTGATGGTATGCTGAATAGGGATGACGTCTTACCAACGTTACTTGTAGATTTGAGCAGAGAAGAAACACAAAATATGTGACTGCAAAATGATGGGTGTCTAGAATTTTTCACATATTGCATGTGAAGCTTTAGATCGGGATTATGCTGCGCCATGGATTGGAAGGGGAGGTCTAATTTCCTGGCCTGCCAGATCACCTGATTTAACAACTCTTAATCTTTTTTTGTGAGTACAACCAGGATAATTAGTAAGTACAAAAACTCTAACGTCAAGCGCCTGGAATCTATTTGATGTATGGAGTGGTAACGTCGATATAACACCCCACACTCTTTAGCCAGTGTTATACATTCTAATGACTTATGACTTGAATATCCATCATCTTGAAATATTAATAAGGTTAGTTATTGACATTTCGCCACTTTTAACGATCTCTAGTGCACGATCCATGGCGTCGTTTGAATATGTTGTTCCTCTGTTTGTTTTTCGTACTTAATTGTGAACCATATTATTTGCAATTATGTATACGAATTAACGGTACCAAAGTAATAATCTAAAATAACAGACTTGATTTAGGTGATGGGGGTAAGCGAGTCAGTAGTGTCTCACTTGCCCCAATGTTGTTATAAAAGAATAAATCTCAAGAAAAAAGAGAATAACGGCAGCTGGCAAAGTTTCAAGTGAGAAGTATAATTCCTTATAGATTAAAGTTTGAAGTGCACCGGATAGTACAGTTATAGTCGTATGTAAACTTACAAAACTTTTGACACCAAGCGGTTACAAATTTAATGTAATATGTAAAGCAACAAAATATGAAAATTAATGATACTTACTTTATTATCTATCTTTATTTAAAATATGAAAGAGCGGATAAGAAATGCATGCAGAAATAGTAGCCAAGAAAACCTTTTAAGATGTAAAAAAAGTTTTAGTAAAAAGGTTAATAAATGTATTAAAGTGGTTGGGGAAATATTTGAACATTTATTATAAATTTTATACTTGCTGTTGATTAATAGTATAGTTTAATCATTTCTTTATAAATAAACAATATTTAAAACTATTTGAATAAAAAAATTATTTAGATTTTGTCTACAAAAGATGTTTCGCCATCGTACTGGCAAAACCATACTGTAATTCTTTTTTTTTTAATTATTTTACTTTTATCCATAGATTCAGATTTTACAATCAAAAACATAAGGTGCCATTTAAAAAATTGGTCGTAACCTTCATATGACCTTGAAAATAAGGTCAAGGTCAAAAAATGTTATCGTCGTATGGTTTCCCCCTTCGCACAGAACAACTTTCATTTGGTTCATTTTTATGTGAAATGAACCGTTTTCGAGATAATCGCTTGTCTCACGTTAAATGAACCACCCTGTATATAGATCTAGAACTAGAATCATTCGGATTTTGCCATCTTTAGAGACGTGCAGCTAAACCCAAATGGATCTAGTTCTAGGTATAGTGTTAGTTCTGTATAGTAACAGTGCTAGTGTAAAACTAGAACTAACACTAGATCTAGAACTAGAATCATTCGGGTTTAGCCGTCTTAAGAGATGTACTGCTTAACCCAAATATTTCTATTTCTAAGTCTAATGATGGTTCTAGTGACAGTGCAAGTGTAATTCTAGAACTAACACAAGTCCTAGTACTAGAATCATTCGGGTTTAGCCGCACGCCTCTCAAGACGGCTAAACCCGAATGACTCTAGTTCTAGATCTTGTGTTAGTTCTAGTGATAGTGCTAGTACAATACTAGAACTTAACACTAGACATTCGCGACACATCTCCAAACGCGCTTCTAAACCCGATACTTTGTAGTTCTAGGTCTAGTGTTAGTTCAATAAAAATATAGAACATAGTGAATATCTTATGTTAACTAGCGCTACATGCCACTATCGCTAGAACTAACATTAGACCTACAACCAGAAACATTCAGACATGTTGCATTTTATGTGAAACAAATTGAGTAGGTACGCCCTGATTTTTATGGAAATATATTTTTGTATATTGCATTTTAAGTGAAATTCATGGTATAAGTATATATTTTCTTTTTTTATTTAGGTTCGTTTAATATGTAACGATGGAACCCGTTACACAAAAGACATCGATGTCGTGCGTAAATGCGCTTGTACCAAAAAATGTTACTGACTGACAGACGCCACTATTCACAACACATTAACAGACGGTCAACAAAAGTTACCACCCCAATCGTCACCGTTACTCGATAATGAACGAACGGAAGGAAGTAGAGATGAAGATGGTGGTGGTATCAATACGAACGCGTATCGATTAACTTTTTACGTACCAAGTCGTCGCCCAACCCCAGCCCACGGAATTAACCCTCAAATGCTTTCGCAATCTTCGTCCACGGATGATTTTTTGAAGAACGAGAAAAATTATTTACGAAACGATATTGAAAATATGGTAGAAATTGAAAAGAAAAAGACGAGTTATTGTACTTTAAAAGCTTTTTTGTACTTTATTACATTGGCTACGTTCTTTTATGTATTCGGATTGTGGATGAAAAGAAAAGTGGAAAATCATATGAGAGCGATGCAATGGTGGTAGATTTGGTTAAGCTTTTTGTCAGTATTATAAATAAAAACGTTATTTGAATTAAGAAAGAAAAAAAAATGGCTCGGTATCTATTTACCCAACATAAACAGGGTATAAATAAGAAAATAAGCATATATAA
Source organism: Onthophagus taurus (assembly GCF_036711975.1). Classification (NCBI taxonomy): domain Eukaryota; kingdom Metazoa; phylum Arthropoda; class Insecta; order Coleoptera; family Scarabaeidae; genus Onthophagus; species Onthophagus taurus. Next base: position 2,178,405 of record NC_091968.1, on the reverse strand, counting down.
TTATTTTATGAGTAATTCTAATTATATAATTATCCATTATGTATGTTTATTTAATCATTTGTACTCGTAAAAATGCATAACGTGATATTAAATTAAAAAGAAAACAACCACGAAAAGAAAAAGCGATGCGAACTTTTAGTTAACTTTAAAAAGAAAAATAAAACTTTTTTATATGTGTAAATAAATGATACCTAGTAATTCGAAAAAAAAATTAAATAAATAAAGAAGGCGACACGTGGCAAGAACTGACTTCAATAGCTACCTTTTTAGTATTTTATTTTAATGTGAGTAGTGGCGATAAAGGCCAAACCAACTTAAACCCCTAAAAACTTCCCCGCCCCCCTCAAAAATAAAAAAGGAAACCAATAAATATTTTGGTAGTGTGTAGGGTATTATAAAACTAAATAATGAATGTGTAAAACACTTAAACTGAATGATGATGTTTATACGTAAGTAAATAAGATGTAATAAGTCATCACCATTATGGATTTATTATGAATTAATCATGGATTTATACAGGGTGAAATAACCAAAATGGAATTTGAAAGAGAAAAAGATAATAGGAACGAGATACTATGAAAAAGAATGATTTTGTCATCCTGTATGTGTCTATTACCCCTTCCCCATCGATTTTCTTTTTAAATTGACTTTTTACCGCAAGTATTTATTTCGTCGAGCTGTATTATAAAATGAATGTAACCGTAACGATCTGTTGTAATTTTGTCATTTCCACATGTTGAATACGTATAGATTTAATATAATATGTACTATTTCTTAAGAAATTATAAATTAAGATAAAAAATAAAATCTCAATATGATGAAAAAAAGTATAAAATTAATAATTTATGCCTAATATAGTGTAATTTATATTCGAGACTTGTGTATAAAAATAAATATTTGATTTTAATGTAATTTCATTTTTAAATTTATCCCAAATTCTTATCTTTTGATTCATTCTGAAAAAGTTATTCGCAAGTACACAATTAGACGGCACGTTCGTGACGTCACGCATGGGTCACGCAATTAGCAAACTATTATTAGCAAAAACACTAGCATTAGAACTAACACTAGAAACATTTGGGTTTAGCCATACGTCTCTAAAGATGGCTAAGTCCAAATCTTTCTAGTTCTAAGTTTAGTGTTAGTTCTAATGACAGTGCTGGAAGTAAGTGTTTTCTTAATGCTTATTAACTCAAATTAATTTCTTCATTAAATATTTATTGAAATATAAAAAAAAAATCAAAATCGCGATTTATTTCACTATTATTGTGTAGATGTCACCATTAAATTTGTGTGTAGATTGTTGTGTAACTAACTAGTTCTAATGATAGTGCTAGTTTAAAACTAGAAACTTTCTATTTTTAGGTCTAGTGTTAGTTCTAGTTTTAATTATAATTCAGCGCTAGATTATTGTATATTTTTATTGAATTAAAAATAGAACTAAAACAAGACCTAGACTAGAATAATTCGGGTTTAGCCGTCTTGAGAGACGTGTGGCTAAACCAGAATGTTTCTAGTTTTCGGTCTGGTGTTAGTTCCAGTTTTGCACTAGAACTAACACAAGACCTAGAACTAGAATCATTCGGGTTTAGCCGTCTTGAGAGACGTGCGGCTAAACCCGAATGATTCTAGTTCTAAGTGTAATGTAAGTCAATTTTCTTTTTAAATAAACCAGGTGATAAAAAAATGGAACAAAGAAACTTTTATTGGATTAACCGACCCACAGCTGCTAATCTGATAAATTTTTAAACTCGTCCTCACTAGAAGTTTCACTATTAGAAGCTGTAATAATTAAACTTTCTGTTGCCACATCAATTCGAACCTCATTTTCTAAATAATTATTTCCAACTTTAACATTTTGACAACACTTCAACCAGTCTTCAACAGTAACCAACGAAAGTTCTTCTTCTGTCAGAGTTTTCACAACGTTTAATTTAAATAATACATGTAACTACTTTTCGTAAGAATGATGTGATAAAACTGTCAGGTATTTTGAAAATATGGACTATTTGTAAAATATGGAATATCAGGACTATTTGTAGTCCTGATCTTACAGTTATGGATTTTTATTTTTATTTATAACAAGATGATGCAGAACTATTAAAACTAAGAATAATTAAAGCGATGGAATCTCTACCACTGGCGGAAATTCGTACTTCTTATAAAGAATTTAGAAGTCGTCTTCAAATGTGTGCCGAATTGGGAGGAATAACATAGTGTGTTATTACATAAATTTGCATTTAAAATATTTTATCTACAACTATTGAATTATCTATTCGTTATACAATTGATTTTTGATGGGTAATGATACGCATTACACATGACTGACAAAGTGTTGAATAATGAAGCCATTATTCCACAGTTCTGACACGGCCTACTAATCAAAAAATAAAATATAACAGAAATGACAGCTTTCTTATATTGAGGTTATGTCTGAAATGTCTATCCAGTTTATTTTTTTTCCTTTTTTTTGATTTTTTTTTCAAAATTAAATAGTTGTAGATAAAGTATAGTATTCAACTTGCGTATAATGGATGTTACCCACTCAGATTACAACACTCGCTCGCTTTGCTCGCTCGTGTTGCAACTTCATCTTCGTGGGTAACTATTATTCAATTAGCCATATTTTAATTTGAGTTGTCCGTATATTTTTCACTAACATAATAGTGAGTTTAGACATGCATGGATTTAGTGGCGCCAATAAAAATTGGCGCGCCATTAAAGTTAAATTGCATGTGTAAACATCAACTGTCATGCAAGTTGAAATCATGCATGCATGGATCGGAAAAGTCTGCACCCTTCTGAAATCACTGGCGCCAGTGATGAGTTTAAAAACATGTAACCATGACAACATAGATGAGTACCTACAAAAACATAATTTTTTAATGTCAAATTTAGGTTATGTTTCATTGCATTCAAATTAAATCCCAATTACGTTAACACATTCAACGATAACGTTTAATTATCTACATTAAACCTAGAATATATCTATTTTCGTTTCGGTTGAGGTCCTAATTTGTGTATATAGTTGTAGTTTATATAGTTTATTATGGCTAGAAAAGTGGTCGGCAGAACTGGCGTGTTATTTATTTTTATTTCGCATATGTAGTGTAAACCTTTACTGGCGTGCAAATTGAACTGGCGCCACTAAATCCATGCATGTCTAAACCCACCTTTATAATAAACCATCGAGATACATATAATTTACTGGAGTACGTGGTCACGATATTCGCTTGGTCGAGAAAACGGTCCGATTCGTCAGCATGTTCCCCCACCCTATAACGGCAAGAAATACAAATAGTACTAACTATACTCCACAGAACAGTAGTATAGAGAAGTACGTACTCTGTGTTAAAATAAGAGCAACACTACCCCCTCCAGATTCGTATGGCACACACGCGGGAAATTTGATTTCTATATACTTTACTTTCACTTCTCTATTTTCCTAAATTGAATTCTTTATTTCAAAAACCACCAAAAAGTGCCATTTTAAAATATTTGGCATTTTTAGTTGGCTTTAGAAATAAAAATTCAATTTATTTCTACAACATTTTTTATGTATTGAGAAATAATAACACAAAACACGTTATGTTGGGAATTTATATTTATATTAAAACAAAATTTAAATACAAAAATAACATATATTATATTGTTATATATTGCTATACTCTGTTTTTAAACCAGGAGGAGTAAACGCGAAAGTCAGATTTACACTAGGAAAAATCACCAGAAAATATCACTAGATATTTTGGCGGTAAATTTAAATTAATAATTATTATTATTTATTTATTTACTTATTATTGTATTTATTTTCGTTTGTTATCGTCAACACTAAACATACAAATTAACATTGAAGTTATGAGTGTATTTATTTCAAAATATAATAAAGAAAGGTTTAAGAACACAAAATTTACAATAATGACACGAAACTGTCGAATTGTCAATAACCTAACCTTCAAATTCAAAATTGCCTGTGTGTGAACCTTCCTCGCATTCAACCAATCACGTGCAAGGTCAATCTGGTGACAAATTTAAAATACTCCTCCTGGTTTAAAAACAGAGTATAATTGCCAAAGAAAACTTCAAGGTATAATTAATGTTTGTAAACAAAACTAACCTTACCTAACATTCCTTCACGCTATAATTGACATTACAAAAGATAACTTCACGCTATAATTGCCATTACTAATTGCCAAAGAAAACTTCATGGTATAATTAATGTTTGTAAACAAAACTAACCTTACCTCACATTCCTTCACGCTATAATTGACATTACAAAAGAAAACTTCACGCTATAATTGCCATTACTAATTGCCAAAGAATACTTCATGGTATAATTAATGTTTGTAAACAAAACTAACCTTACCGAACATTCCTTCACGCTATAATTGACATTACAAAAGAAAACTTCACGCTATAATTGCCATTACAAATTGCCAAAGAATAGTTCATGGTATAATTAATGTGTGTTTAAATACAGGTATCTACGAACGAACTGTACAATGTCCTATCAGAGATTTGTGATGTTAAAATAGATCGATTTAGTTTAATTTCAGCAACTATTTTCAAAGTCTACTTTTCTAAGATTCTGTGTTCTTGTATTATGGGATTTGTGTAGTAGGTATTTCATATTATCTAAATTTATGGCAAGATGGAACTAAATACGACATTTTAGCAAAAGTAGGTCAAGAAAATTTGTATATAGATCAATCTTTTTAAGAATGCGATGAAAAAAAAACAATTAATAGCCATATTAAATAATTGTAAGAGAAAAAAAGCCTAGTTATGTAAAAAACACCCGTATAAGAGTTAAAAAAAAGGTAAGATTTATTTGGAATAGAAATATATTCGCAAATTTTGAACATCGTAATTCAAGCCGTTTCTCTTACAATTCTCTCTTTGAAAAGAATTATATTCAAAGAGTTATAACTAGCAATGGGTTGGATTTCGAATTACTGGGATATGTTTTGTTAAATCGACCTATTTTAACCTCAGGAATTTGTAAAAGGACATTGTATGGGTTGTTCACAGATTCTCTATAAAAGTAAGTAAAGAAATCTTTTTTTAGAGAAAAATTTTTTTTCCTAGAAATAGGATTGCCTGCCCCATAGTGCGGCGCTTTGAGGTTTTTGGCATTAGTAGTTTCTCGAAAAACGAGATCATGACATGTAAGCTACTTTTTTTCTAACTCTTATAGTTTCCGAGATAGCCTATTCGGACATCGAATTTGAACCAACCTGTACAGAAATGGAATTCAATGTTATCTTTCCAAGTATTGTTTGTATCAATAAAATTTTCAAATAAAATATGTTAAAAGTTAAAATAGTAGCAACTTTTATTAATACTATTTTTTTAAATTATCAATTTTTAATTACCTGTGAACAGCACAAAAATGGAAGTGAAAGACGCGTGAATCTGAAGACGCACGGGTGAACCCGAAACTTTCTAGTTCTAGGTCTAGGTGTTAGTTGTAGTTTTAATTATTTGTCGCTAGGTTGTTGTATATTTTAATTGAACTAAAAGTAGAACTAACACTAGACCTAGAACTAGAAACATTCCGGTTTAGCCGTACGTCTCTCAAGGCGGCTAAACCCGAATGATTCTACTTCTAGGTTAAGTGTTAGTTCTAGTGACAGTGTACAGGATGTCCAAATTTTGATGGGTTTGCAGGGTATCTCAGTTATTATGAAAGATAGAAAGTTGCGGCTTTCGCGAACCTGAGCTACTTTTTTGTGAAACCTACAATGGCGCAAACAAAATTTTCATAGCCCTCTTTGTTTTTGATATACAGGGAGTGTTTCAAAATTTACGATTTTCAGACACCTCCTATATCTCGGCTATCCGGAAACGTAAAAACCGGTTGTAATAAATTTTTTCACGTAGAATCCGATGGTGCACGTAGAATTTTTCTAGTCATCACGGTTTTTGAGTTATAAAGAGTTAAGTATTTTAGAAGTTGAGTATTCGGTATTTGAGTTGTGTTTATAACTCAAAAACCGTGATGACTAGAAAAATTCTACGTGCACCATTGGATTCCACGTGAAAAAATCTATTACAAACCGTTTTTACTTTTTTACTAAGTTTCCGGATAGCCGAGATACAGGAGGTGAAATTTCAAACACTCTCTGTATATCAAAAACGAAGAGGGCTATGAAAATTTGGTTTGCGTCATTGTAACTTTTACAAAAAAGTAGCTCAGGTTCGCGAAAGCCGCAACTTTCTATCTTTCATAATAACTGAGATACCCTGCAAACCCATCGAAATTTGGACACCCTGTACAATACTAGAACTAACACTAGACGTAGAACTAGAAACATTTGTGTTTAGCCGTCTTGAGAGACGTGTGGCTAAACCCGAATGTTTCTAGTTCTAGATCTAGCTGGTCTAGTGTTAGTTCAAGTGATAGTGCAAAACTAGACTGACATTAAACGTAGAACTAGAAAGTTTTGGGTTCAGGGCGTCTTCAGTTATTTAGTAATAACACACAATAACTGTTATATGTAGTTTGATTTATTATTTACTGGTTGCTACAGAATAATCAGAGACAATAATTTTACTTTTTGCTTTCGTCACGCTAATTATATCTCCAGTGTCGCCATCTATTATTACAAGAATTAATTGAAATTATTCTAAAAGAAATCAAAAAATTTTACTTTTTATTAACTAGTGACGAAATAAATTACAATATTAATTTAAAGAAAAGAAAATTATTATTTAGTATAGTTATAAACCATTTCTAAAGAAAACTCCCAACTAAAAGTGACGTTTATCTGTCAAAAAAGTTAACCTGCAATTCCGTGCTTAAGTTTAGTAATTTGTCATACATTTAGGTGTGTAATCCTATAAAACGGGGTTGAAATGGAAGCGTACGACGTGATTCTCAATCAACCCGTGGTCATAGATAACGTAAGCGTTATATAATTAGTATGTAAGACATTAAAAAAAAAATTATGTTTGTGTAGGGTTCTGGAGTGATTAAAGCTGGATTCGCCGGTGATCAAATCCCAAAATGCAGATTTCCTAATTAGTACGAATTTATCACTTTCGTACATTCATAAGATTTAATAGTATTTTTTCATTTTTCAGTATCGGAATTCCAAAACATGTTCGCGTTATGGCGGGGGGTTTAGAAGGGGACACTTTTATTGGCCCCACAGCGGAAGAACACCGTGGTTTACTCACTATTAAATACCCTATGGAACATGGAATTGTGACCGATTGGAATGATATGGAAAAAATTTGGAGTTATGTTTACAGCAAAGAGCAATTGAGTACATTTTCTGAGGAGCACCCTGTATTATTAACAGAGGCTCCATTAAACCCTAGACCAAATCGAGAGAAATCAGCTGAGATTTTGTTTGAATCTTTCAACGTGCCTGCTCTTTTTATTTCTATGCAAGCTGTTTTAAGTTTGTATGTAGACTTTTTTCCTTTAAAAATAAATAAATTAATAATAAACATGTTTAGATACTCAACAGGTCGAACTACAGGTGTAGTTTTAGATTCTGGAGATGGTGTAACACATGCTGTACCTATTTATGAAGGTTTTGCTATGCCACATAGTATTATGAGAATTGATGTCGCTGGTCGAGATGTTAGTAGATACTTAAAGTAAGGTTATAAGTTATTTTAGTGATATTAAATTAATTTAATAATTTTAATTGAAGGACTTTGCTTCGTAAAGAAGGACTTAATTTTAAGACAACAGCTGAATTTGAAACTGTAAGAACAATAAAAGAAAAAATTTGTTATTTGGCTAACAACCCAATTAAAGAAGAATCAGTTGAAACAGAGCATGTAAATTATGTTCTTCCAGATGGTAGTTCAATTAAAATAGGCCCCGCTAGATATAGAGCTCCTGAAGTGTTATTTAGACCGTTTTTAATTGGAGAAGAAAGTGAAGGGTTACATGAAGTGCTGATGTATTCCATTCAAAAATCTGATTTGGATCTACGTAAAGTATTATTTAGGAATATTGTTTTATCTGGGGGATCTACTTTATTTAAAGTGAGTACTTTATTTAGATAAATTTATTTTATTATTTATAATTATTTTTAAAAAAGGGTTTTGGTGAAAGGTTGTTATCAGAATTTAAAAAGCTTGCTCCTAAAGATGTACAAATAAAGGTAAGAAATTTTAATAAAAAAAATTCTTATAAAGAAATGTTTAATTGTTGTTTAAAGATTTCAGCACCACAAGAACGATTGTACTCCACATGGATAGGTGGATCAATTTTGGCAGCTTTAGATACTTTTAAGAAGATGTGGGTAACGAAACGCGAATATGACGAGCAAGGTCAAAGAGCAATTCACAGAAAAACCTTTTAGTTCGACTATTTTTTTCTTTTATTGATAGGAAAATGTTCAAAATGTGCTGCTTCTATAAAACTAATAATAAGTAAAAGTGAAAACGTGGTTGCTGCACAAATTGAATCAATTTTCTTTCCCCCTGATTAAACTGTAATATTAAAAAAATGTTATTTTTTCTATTTAATAATTTATATCGGTGTAGAAAAAAAGGATAAGAAAAAATATGCACTTCTGTGAAAATCCCAGCTTTAAAACTTTTTTTTTTATTTTTTGTTTGTATTTTCTAATGATAACATTTTGAGCTACTTATATTGCGTTGCAAATAATCATACTTGTAAAATATTTTTTTTATATGAACACTTAGATTTGCTGAATAATAAAAAAAAATATTAAAAAAAATTATACCCAGTATCAATACTAATATAATGGTGTAGTTCCCCAAAACAAACGTAACAGAACCACAACTTAACCTTAGTTTTTAAAATATGGCCAAAAAACAAAAAAATTACTTTTTCGCCTATATTTTCTTTATTTTTCGTTTTTTCGTGAATCTGAAAAACAGTCTTAAGGGGGGAAATTCATTTAGAACCGTCAAAAAACTCAAACATTTTTTTTTTCCATAAAAAGTTGCCTGAATATCTTAAGAATGTGATAACAAAATTTTAAAGCGAAGTTCTAAGTACTTCCGTTAAAACAGCGTATTTTCCCGGTGCGCGTTCTTCGTAAATATCATACATATGAACCACGTGACTCACGCGTGATTTACGTTATCAAAAAAATCGATTATTTTTATAGCAACATCTTGTTTAACCTCTTGATTCTATGAAGTTTTAATTTCAAATTATTTAAAGAATAAATTTATTTTGCAATTTTTATTTTATTGTTAAACATCAGCACTCAGCCACCAAATTGGTGTTCGTGTATTTCAGCGGAACAGTTGTTAAAGAAGAAAAGAAAGAAAACGAAGGGCAAGAAAGGCCAATCTTGAATTTAAAAGTGTCTGGTGATAGTTCTTGGAAAAGCGCAGATTCAAATCATTATACGGCGTAACATCGCTTATTGGGTACTATTCCGGTAAAGTTATCGATGTAGCTGTAAAAAGCAGTTACTGTCAAGCCTGTACATTTTATAAAAATAAAGAAAATAGAGAAGATATATATTTATGTATAAATATAAATATATTTATTGGTCACTCACGAAGGGTCTGCCGGTAAAATGGAAGTCGATGCAATTGTAGAGATGTTTTTGAGATCCGAAAAAAGTTTGGTGTAAAGTACGGCGACTGTATAGGGGACGGAGATTCCAAAACGTTCAAATCAATTTTAGAACAAAATCCATATGGCGACGATTTTCCAGTAATTAAAAATGAATGTATTGGACATGTTGAAAAGAGGACGAACTCTCGACTACGAAACATAAATATACATACAAACTTGGCGGAAAAGGAAAATTGACAGATGCTCTAATCAAAAAATTTACGACATACTACGGTCTTGCTATCCGTAGAAATATCAACAGTGCAGAGGACATGAAAAAAGCGATAATGGGTACTTATTACCACATATGGTCTACAGATGAACATCCAAATCACCAATATTGTCCGTCAGGATCCGAGAGCTGGTGCGAGTGGCAAAAAGGTAATCAAATGGGTCGGATTCCTTGATGAAGCATCCAACGCCATTGCATCCAGATGTTCAGAAACACATATCATATATTCAATTTATGAAGATTTATCCCGAGAAAATTTATTAATAAGATGTTTGGGGGGCCACACTTAAAATGCCAATGAAAGTTTCAACTCCACTATTTGGCGATTGGCTCCAAAGCACCTAAATACTGGCTTAAAAATAGTGGAAATTCTAACTATAGAAATTAACTAATTATTCTCATTTTTGTGCAAAAAATTATACTTTTCCTAAATTAAAAATTTTTCAAGTTCAATTTACAATATGTAACCATAGAAACAATTAAAATAAAATAAAACTTGCAACTTAAGGTGGGTTTAGACATGTATGGATTTAGTGGCACCAGTTCAATTTGCACGCCAGTAAAGGTTTACACTACATATGCGAAATAAAAATAAATAACACGCCAGTTCTGCCGACCACTTTTCTAGCCATAATAAACTATATAAACTACAACTATATACACAAATTAGGACCTCAACCGAAACGAAAATAGATATATTCTAGGTTTAATGTAGATAATTAAACGTTATCGTTGAATGTGTTAACGTAATTGGGATTTAATTTGAATGCAATGAAACATAACCTAAATTTGACATTAAAAAATTATGTGTTTTTGTAGGTACTCATCTATGTTGTCATGGTTACATGTTTTTAAACTCATCACTGGCGCCAGTGATTTCAGAAGGGTGCAGACTTTTCCGATCCATGCATGCATGATTTCAACTTGCATGACAGTTGATGTTTACACATGCAATTTAATTTTAATGGCGCGCCAGTTTTTATTGGCGCCACTAAAACCATGCATGTCTAAACTCACTATAATACTATGTTTATTTGAATTAAAAAAAAATAAAATCCCTAGATTTACAAAGTACCGCGGGTTGCCGCCATTTTGGCTCGAAAGTCAAGCGGGAAATTTAAAACTCTGTAGTTATGTTGATAACATTACGCCAAAACTCCATTCTTCTTTCTCGTGGTACTCTTAAGAGTCGAAAGACCTTCTTACTGCTATTTTTGCAACACCAAAGGCAACAAGACGGCAATATTTTTGTAAATAAGTGGTGAGATGCAGTGACAAGTTGTCAAACCTTAAAACAAAGATATATGAGCGCCATCTATCAATAATTTATTAAGTCATTTAATAATATATATTAATATTTTATTATATATATTTAATAATAATATTAAATATTAATAACAAATGTGAAATAATAACAACTTTTGTGTAAAACAAATATAAATTAAATAGTTCAACAAATGTATTTGTTTCAAATATCAGAAATCAGTTTTTTTTAATTTTTAGTTATAATTTACAGGAAACTGTAAATTTAATTTCTTTGACATTAAAAAAAAGTTTATTTTTAGCTATATTCTAAAACAATAGACCTGTTAAACCCTATGGTTTTGTAATCAGAAAAAAATAACGAATTTAATAAGCAAATAATCAGTAGTTGTTTCCATTTAAAAAAAACGAAAATTGTCTTGATATCTCAAAATCTAAAACCAAAAAATTTTTTTCATGAAATCCTAAATTTCACGTCATGAAATTCTCTGTAAAAAAGTGTCCATATAATGTTTTAGTTATAATACTCCACCTATAATAATAACCAAGATAATTGCACTTGTTGGTTTTACGATATTTTCAATTTTGGCCTCTAGGGGAAAAACAAAAGACGATAGCGGTTTGTGGTTTTCGGCATTAGCAGTTTCTCGAAAATCGAGATCATGACATTTAAGCTACTTTTATTCTAACTCTTATGGTTTCCGAGTTAGCCTATTTGGACATCAAATTGAATGTCAAATTTTTGAATCACTCTGTACTGTTCAGAGAGAAATTTAAAATTGATAATTTCAAAAAATTGTGTTAATAAAACTTGTTCCTATTTTAATTCTTAACACGTTTTATTTGAAATTTTGTTTTACACAAACAATAATTAGAAAGATAACATTGAATTCCATTTCTGTACTGTTCACAGGGAAATTAAAAAGTGATAATTTCAAAAAATTGTATTAATAAAAGTTGTTCCTATTTTAATTCTTAACACGTATTATTTGATTTTTTTTGTATTAGTTCTACTTTTAGTTCATTAAAAATGTACAACAATCTATGTAGAATTAATATTTGTTTGTAATCAATTAAATATTGTCATTTAAAATAACTAGTCAACAAAAGATGGGCCTAGTCCTTTGCCTAGTCACTTATTTTACACTAGCTGCTAGTGTAAAATAAGAAATTTTAAAACAGAAATTAAAAGATGAATACAAATAAAAAACCTACATGTGGGAAATATCAAAGTTATTATCAAATTATTATTATCTTTAAAGGAATTAAACAAAAAATAATTTTTAAAACTATAAAAAATTTTGAATTAAATCTTTCATACGCCGCCATCTATCAACGAAAAAGAAAAACAAAATTTTGACAGTCCAAATGTCATCAAAACTCTAACCACAACTCTTACAAAATCCAAAAAAAAACAACAAAATTTCATATAAATCAGTTCCCGTTTAATTTTTATCTTTAAAATTGTGCGATGTAATCGTAAATTTATTTTCTTGCTAAATTACGGCGGAACAATGAGCGCACGCGCAATGTCACCATCGCGTGTTGTTTTGACGTTTCTGAAGAAACATGCTACATTTCGGGACCTTTAACCGACACAAAATAAGCTTTTAACCGACCGAACTAAGTTTAAGATGAATGATAACGTGGAGAAAACACGGGACATCGATGATCCTCGATTTCGAACAACGCCCGCCCAGCAGGTGGCCGCATCCTGCACCGGCGCCGTCATAACCTCATTTTTTGGTATTTAATTTTTTAAAATATACTAAAAACGATATTAAATTTTTCTTTAATTCGTAGTTACCCCATTGGACGTCGTAAAAATACGCATGCAAGCGCAAAAAAAGGCGATGTCAAGATGTTTTTTATATTGTAACGGGTTAATGGATCACATTTGTGGGTGCGAACCTCAAAAGAATTTATGGTTTAATAGACCGGGGCAGTTTAATGGAACGATGGTTACATAAAAAATTATTAAAAAATTTATTATATTAAGAATTTTTTGCAAATTTTTAGGATGCTTTTGTTAAAATTACAAAATCGGAAGGCCTTTCATCGTTGTGGAGCGGTTTAAGTCCGACTTTAGTATTGGCAATTCCCGCGACTGTAATTTATTTTGTAACTTACGAACAGTTAAGGTTAAATTTGAAAGATCGTCACAATTTGAATCGAAATCAAAACTTATCGAAAGAACAACCAATGTGGATTCCTTTAGTGGCAGGGGGAACGGCCCGTATCATATCAGCATCGTTAGTTAGCCCATTGGAATTAATTCGAACAAAAATGCAATCAACTAGACTCTCTTATTTTGAAATTGGCGAGGCTCTCAAAGTTTTAATAAAACAAGACGGAATTTGGGGGCTTTGGAAAGGTGTCTTTGCTACTTTATTAAGGGATGTGCCGTTTTCGGCTATGTATTGGACGAGTTATGAAGCGATAAAGTCCTTTGGACCTGGTGTTCCTTCATTTGGTTATAGCTTTATGGCCGGTGCAATTTCTGGTTCTGTAAATTTTCTAATTATTATCGAATTCAAAAGTTTTTTCCCCCTCGCTTTGAACGCGAATAACAAAAAAACTACTTGGTAGAAAAAATCGAGACCACCTTCGTTGGACGCGAAATTTAATTCTTTATAATGTGTGATAATTTCAAATTTTTTCTCCCACTCATATAGTAATAGTCACAGGTAGAATGACAAAATGTACGCGATTTCGTACAATCGGCGAAGAAGCTCTAAATTTCGACCACATATTGCCTAAAGTGTACTAAACATGCCAGTATTTTTATTTTTTTATTTTTCTAACCCATTAAAAAAAAAACTACACTATGTGAAATAGTGATATCGCGTTATTGCATGAGATTGAGGCTAACATCACTCTAATTGCCTTATGAAATTGAATAGAACCCTAACCCTCATTGTACATGAAGTACTCAATACGATTTTATAATGGAGCGGGTGTGAGGAGCGGACAAAGTTTCCAAAGGGCCTCTTTAGTTTTATGTGGCAGAGAGGCATCTTTAAACGTATCTGTATATCATAATATTCGTTTATTTAAGGTAATAAAACTTGTTTGATGTCGAAAAAAGTTGCTCAGTAACGCGCTCCATACGTATGTATACGAGAGCTATGCGCGCTTTACCTTTCAATTGAGAAGCAATGGTGATTTTGATACAGTGAAGTCGATTTACATCGTTGTTGTGAAAAGTGAGTGAAAGTGAACCCAATTATCGTTCAAGCCGTCCATGTCGTCGGCGATACGGTGGCAATCAATATAACGTACAAAACCCTGAAAAGGACGAGGTACCGAATAGTTCCGGAGCAAGTGCTTCAGCAAAAAAATTGAAAGTGTCGGTGTGTGACGTCGTTCTTAATTATAGTTTTTGCTACCGGATTATAAATATACGTTTGTGGCGGAAGAAAGGAACACTAAGGGCCGGTTCTTCAGTCGCTAGATAAACTCCAGTTAAATAAATCTCGGTATAACTTGAAAAGTCAATTCTCGTCAGTTTAAAGATCGATATATCGAGAACCGTCCGATGAAAAAAATCGCGGTTAGCTTTGTTCTATTCACTGAACATTTCTACGTAACATATGTGAATTTGAAAATTTCCGAGTCCGCGGTTTTCCTAAAATCGCGAGTTAAATGAAAAAAGTAGCCTATTTTTGACGGTGCTGGCAACTTTGTCCACTTTGCGATTTTTTTTGTCAAAAACTATCCGACAAAAAAAAATCAAATTTGAACAAGTTGTACCCTGATGTGTTCTTAATGATGTGCATATTTAATTTTTTCGATATTCCATATAGTTTCGCGGAAAATCGCGGTTTAGTAAGATGCGGTATAGTCGAAAACGGCTGGTTGGATTTTAACGCGGTTTTAACCAAAATGTGGTAAATAATTCTGTTTGTCGAATCCTGTTATGGGTTTTTCAAAGTTTTGTCTCTTTAATTTTTTTAGAACAATTTACGCGAGCTATAAATTAAAAAGAAACGGAAATAAGCCATGCGGGGAGAGAGGGGTTCCGTTCAGTTGGAAAAGATGGTGCTGGTGTGTGTGTTCCAGACTGGCTTCGACGTGGCGTACTGAAGTCTAGTCTGAAGGGATTCCGGTAGACCACTCAAGACGCGTCATAGAATAATTATATATTATATAATATATGTATAATTATTTTGTATTTTTCTGTAGTATTTGTTTATTTCATTTTGCCTTTACCATTCACGCATATACCATGTAATATATTGTAAGATATTGAAAAAAATACGCGCGAAGGTAAAATGAAATAAATAAATATTACAAACAGATACAAAATAATTATACGAAAAATATTCCAGGGCGCGGAATGCGTCTTGAGCGTCTGTTACATTCTGAGACGGAACTACCGGAATCCCTTCAGACTTCAGTACGCCACGTATTATTGATTACATCATATACACCTGGAATCTCCAAAACAGATTCGAGGAGGTAAAGACGGAAGCAGAAGCAGAAATGAGAATCAACTATCTAATCGAAAGAGAAGGGATGAAAACACGAAAATAAACATCCATAAACTAAGGCAGGAGAAAGAAAGACTAAAACACCAAAAAAAAAAAAAACGACGATTTAACAAACAGAATTTAACAGTAGAAGAAATGTGGACAGTTTTTTAGATAATGCGAAATAAAGCTAGGAGCCTGGAGGTGTGACGAATGAGAAAATATAATTATTAGACAAAGAGAACACACTGGTGGAATGAAGAGTCATAGAAGATACATAAGAACGAATTCGGAAGAGGATAGAGCAAACTATAGAACGAAGAGAGATGTAGCTAAGCATATGGTAATATCTATGTTCTAAGAATAATAAGAAAATTGAAGGGAGATCAAAGAAAACAAATAAAAGCCGTCAAAGATAAGAACAACGAGATAAAGACAACTACAAGGGAAACTCTGGACATAGGGGCGGATTTTTATGCAAAAAAGTTTAAGGATGGAAAACAGACACAAACAATCGAGGGGGGAAGAAAAGATGAGATAAGAGAAGACACTACAGACATAGCAACTAAAGAGAGAACAATAGAAAAATTAGGAGAGGCAATGATGAAGATGAAAACAGACAAAGCTTGCGGCAAAGACAAGATCGACCCGGAGATGATAAAATATTTGGGAATAAAAGGGAAGGTGTGGCTTCTAAGTATATATAAAACCGCATGGTAAGATAATATCATCTTACCAATACATAAAAAAGGAAGCTACTCGAACTGTGAAAATTACAGAGCCATATGCCTATCATGTAGAAATTACAAATTATACACAAAGATAATAGAAAAAAGGTTAAGAAGAGTAGTGGAAAATAAACTAGAAGATGAACAATCAGCATACAGAGCAAGCAAACAAACAAACTTTTCCTTGAAAGGAAAATAGAGACTGGCAATAAGCTATACCTAATATTCTTAGACCTAAAAGCAGCTTTTGACACGGTTAACCATAGTATTATATGGAAATGTCTAGAACAACTAATGGTACCACAAAAAGTAACAAAAATAATTGAAAACTTGTACAAGAAAGTCAAGGGCATAGTACAAATGAAGGGGGAAACATCAAAAACTTTTGAAATTAACAAGGGAATAAAACAAGGCGATAGCCTAAGCCCCTTGTGATTTATAATATAGTGATAAAAAATACAAGAACAAGAACAAATAAATATCATACAGCAATAGGTTATGAACGTTTGGAACCAGTAAAAATAAATAATTTACTATATGCTGACGACATAGTACTAATAGTAGAGAATCATAAAAAGGCAAAAAAATTAGTTGAAATATGGACAGAAGAAATTGAAAAGATGGGCCTAGAATTGAACGTAAATAAATGTAAAATCGTGATAATAAATAAAAAGGGAATAAGAAATAACCCGAAAAAAATATTTATTAAGGAACAAAAGATAGAAGAACTATCATCATATGAGTACTTGGTCAGTATAATATCACAAGATGGAAGGATAGATTTAGACATAAATGCAAGAATAAGAAAAACAAACAACGTATATCATACTTTAAATAGAGGAATTTTTGGGAAGAAGGAGATAGATAAAAAGATAAAATTGAAAGTGTATAACGCGGTGGCAGTCCCAATATTAACATATGCCAGTGAATCATGGACACTCCAAGATAAACAAGAAGGAAAGATCACAGCAATAGAAATGAAATCAGGCATAAGGACCAGGAGGAGAAGAAGAGAAGCTACCGGATTATAGAATTGGGACCGTGTTTTCTGTTATTTCTGACATAGCTGTTTGTAGAAGATGTAAGCAAAAATTATCATTCGGACAATCAGGAGAGAGAGGACTTGGATTTAAAATATCTGTAAGATGCATGTGCGGCACTATTTATTTACAGTAGTTTTGAGATAAATCGAATTGTTATTTTCGCTATGATACTACTGGGAGTAGCTCGAGAAGTAATAAACATTTTTTATGGCATAATAGATTTGGGAGCAAAAAATCATACGAAGGCATAGTGCAGCATATATATGAGTCTACCAAAAAGGTTTTTGATTTTTGTTGCATAAGCGCTGTACAAAATAAAATAAAATTAAATGAAGAAAATAAGAGATCTGTTTTAACCGTTAGCGGTGATAATTCTTGGAAAAAGCGTGGAGTTACTTCTCTTTATGGTGTAATTACACTAATAGCTTATCATATAGAAAAAGTAATAGATCTCGTTGTTAAAAACAGTGTTATAAACAAAGAGATTCGAACGATCCATCCAGGGAACGAGACTATCAAAATACAACAGTTTGCGAAATATTACCTTTATTTTAAATTTTTTTCTTGATTATTACGAAGAAAGGATCGCGTGTAAACGTCATGGATCTGTGGAATAGTGATGGCACGGACATTTATTTCTGTTGACAAGTCTTCGGTTTGATGATAAATCAACAAGGAATGAAAGGAAGAAAACGGATAAGTTGGCTGCAATCAAATCAATCCTTGATTCCTTTTCCAATAATTGTAAAAAGAGCTATAACGTCAGCAAATATGTAACCATTGACGAAATGTTGCACTCGTTTAGAGGTAGATGTAGTTTTGTGCAATATATACCAAGCAAACCTGCTAAATACGGTATAAAAATTTTTGCCATGTGCGATGCAAAATCTTTTGATACCAGCAACCTTGAAGTTTAACCACGACTTACCGGAAGTTGACGAAGAATCACATAAACCCGAAATAATTTTAAGTTATAATCAAACAAAAGGAGCAGTAGATACAGTTGATAAGATGTACGCTGCCTATCGAATAAACTCACAAATGTTGTATTTCACAAAACATTCTGCGGGAGATCAGTGTCGATGAAGAATTTTCTTAAGTAATTTAACAATTGCTTTAATGAACGAGCAACTTATTATGAGAGCTCAAATAATTACGCTGCCAAAGAATATCGATCGTTTTTGCAACTGTCCTATATGGGCGCTGATTGCGGGATGTCCGAAACACAGCCAACTCAATCTAGAAAAGGGAGGTGTAAATTGTATACAAATACAAATAGTACACAAAAATGCTGTAAATGTAGGCAATTCATATGTAAAAAAACACTCAAAAACAATGATAACTTGCTCGAATTACGAAGTGCATTCAGGCTCGGACTTATAAATGATTTATTAGTTGTCCATTATTTTATATTCAACAAAGAAAAATAACACATTTAAAATTAAAGGTTTTTTTAAATTTATGCATTTAGACAGAGAAAAAGCACACATTGTAGGTGAGGTAATTGAACCTATCATTATTAATATTGATGATAATGAAAATTCTGATGACAATTTTTCGTCAAATGAAGATTCTTCAGAAGAATCTATGGTGGCAGTGTCGTCGATGATAACACCAACACTTGCAGTGTAGAAGATACTTCGTATGCTGGCCGTAGCAATAGTACAGCGGGAGAACCTCGCTTTAACGAATTATTTGGTTTTGGTAGTAGATTATTAAGTAGTATTGTAAAACCGGCACAAAATATACGTATTGGAATTCATCCAGAACCTACTCAAACAACTGTAATTGTACGAGGTTATTTAAAAAGTAAAATGTATTGTTTAAAAATTGTTTAAATTGTATATTAGTAATTACTTCTTTGACTTCTTTCGTACAATGTTTAGGCATGTCGGTAGGATTACTTGTATTACGTTTGCAAAATTATGAATGCAATTAATAGTTATTTATATTACAAGTGGGCTAGAAACATAATTACTGTACGAGTGTGGAGAAGACTCGGTCTACGACCTCCTCGTGTACTCACACGAGTACTGTAATTATGCTCTAGCCCACATGTGATATACAACATCTTATCTACGACTGCTAAAAATTACTTAAAAATCAATTTCTTGAAAAAGGTCTATTTCGACATTCATAAAAATATTTTGAAATGATTGTTGACAATTTTGAATTAATGTTAGTTTCAATAACATGTTTACTCATCTGGAATAAGTGTTTCGAAATATAAAAACATAACAAGTAATGTTTATAATAAATAGTAGTTTCTCTTTAAATAGGTAGCACTTTTTCTTTTGTATTGTTGCTTGTTTCAATAAATTAAGTCTGTTCTGATTGAGCTAAAAATGCGTTACGTAATGAAACCAGTGCGGTAATGAACTTCATTACGTAACTCAAATGAGTGTGGTAATGATGACTTATCCAAGCAGTCGTAGATAACAGTATATTATTCAACAAGCGTATAATGGCGGCTGTTACCCATGAAGAAGAAGTTGCAACACGAGCGAGCGAGTCTTGTAATCTGATTGTGTAACATCCATTATACGCAAGTTGAATACTATACTTTATCTACAACTATTTAATTTTGAAAAAAATCGAAAAAAAGGAAAAAAAAATAAACTTGATAGACATTTCAGACATAACCTCAATATAAGAAAGCTGTCATTTCTGTTAATATTTTATTTTTTGATTAGTAGGCCGTGTCAGAACTGTGGAATAATGGCTTCATTATTCAACACTTTGTCAGTCATGGGTAATGCGTGTCATTACTCGTCAAAAATCAATTCAATAGTTGTAGATAAAAGAAATTTACTTATATATCCACTGTCTTATCAATATAATTTCCATAATAAAAAATTTGAAATTACCACAGATGAGACAATTACCTCATTGTCAGTAGTTTTTTTGTTATTCGCGTTCAAAGTGAGGGGCAAAAACTGTTGAATCCGATAATAGTTTTGTAAATTTTTTAGTAAATTTAATGATTTATAGATAGCTGCAACTTTAACAGTCCCTTTTGATGTTGTGAAAACTCATCAGCAAATTGAATTAGGTGAACGAGTTATTAATGGTATTCCAAATAAATCGGAAAATTTAAAGTTTTTAATCCTTTTTTTTTTAATTTTAGGTGACTCATTAAAACCGAAATCAACTTGGCAAATAATTACTCATTTATATCGAGAGTATGGTTATAGAGGTCTTGTAACCGGGTTAGCTCCAAGATTGATTAAAGTCGCCCCGGCTTGCGCGATAATGATTGCCACATTCGAACACAGTAAAATAGCTTTCAACAGGTTAGCTAATTCACAATATTTCAGTAATTACGAATCGTCAACAATTTCTCCAAAATCAACTTACCAAGTAACCAAAGAATCATCGAGTTCGATGACTTTGGAGATAAGTAAAAGATCGGGATCTGAGGAGGTTTTGTAGTTTGTAAGAAATAATTGTTAATATTATTTTTTGTGTTAGATTAGAGGAAGATGATTGAGTTTTGTGAGGAAATAATTGAAAAAAATAATAATAATAGTCGGATCTAATTTGATTTTCAAGTTGTATAAAAGAGGATGTGGAAGACAATTTGATGTATATATTTTTATTTATTGTAAGTCAATTGGGTAACAATAATACAATCTTTTTTAAATCTAAATAAGTTAGTTATTATAGTTTTAATATAAGAATTGTCACAACCAATATTGTACCACTACCGTGTTGAGAATCATTTGGATATGAATTCTTGCACAAAACTTAAATAATAATTAATATAATAAAATAATTTAAGATTAATAAATAAAAATAACAATTTATTACCTCCAGTGGAAAATAAATCCTTTCCTTTCAAATCCAGCCTTTGTCTTGGCTTGTTAATGATTCGTTGATGTAAAAACATTTGTAGTTTTAGAGTTATTATATTGAATTAAAACAACTAAATAAGAACATATATTATTAAGCAATAAAAATAACAAAGTTTTATTTAGCTTAAAAAATCCATTTGCGGAAATAACCGGAGAATGATAAACAATTCTATTTGATAAAATTAATAAAGCTTCTTTTGAGTTTCTTTCTAAAATTGGATTTTCTCGTTTAAGCTTAACGATTGTCTTTAAAATAATCGAGGATAAATAAACCATTTCATTATTTATAGATTCAGATGTAATCGATGATAAAATTAGTATTAACTAGAAAAAAATTATTAATTAAACTAAATAAACCATATGGTGAATTTCACTTAAAATGCAATATACAAAAATTTATTTCTAGTAGAAGCCAGAGCGTATCTACTTTGTATCACATAATATGCAACATGTTTAAATGTTTCTGGTTGTAAGTCTAATGTTAATTCTAGTCATAGTGGTAGGTAGCGCTAGTTAACGTAAGATATCACTATGTTCTATATTTTTATTGAACTAAAACTTGTACTAACACTAGACCTAGAACTAGAAACATACGGGTTTAGCCGCACGTCTCTCAAGACGGCTAAAGCCGAATGATTCTAGTTCTAGGTCTTGTGTTAGTTCTAGTGCAAAACTTGAAGTAACACTAGACCTAGAATTAGAAACATTCGGGTTTAGCCGAACGTCTCTTAAGACGGCTAAACACGAATGTTTCTAGTTTCTAATGACAGTCAGTGTAAAACTAGAACTAACACTAGAGCTAGAAGTAGAATCATTCGGGTTTAGCCGTCTTAAGAGACGTTCGGCTAATCCCGAATGTTTCTAGTTCTAAGTCTAGTGTTAGTCGTAGTTTTGCACCACCCACTAGAACTAACACAAGACCTAGAACTAGAATCATTCGGGTTTAGCCGCACGTCTCTCAAGACGGCTAAACCCGAATGATTCTACTTCTAGGTCTAGTGTTAGTTCTAATGACAGTCAGTGTAAAACTAGAACTAACACTAGACCTAGAACTAGAAACATTCGGGTTTAGCCGCACGTCTATAAAGACGGCTAAACCCGAATGATTCTAGTTCTAGGTCTTGTGTTAGTTCTAGTGGGTGGTGCAAAACTACGACTAACACTAGGCTTAGAACTAGAAACATTCGGGATTAGCCGAACGTCTCTTAAGACGGCTAAACCCGAATGATTCTAGTTCTAGATCTAGTGTTAGTCCTAGTTTTGCACCAGCCACTAGAACTAATACAAGACCTAGAACTAGAATCATTCGTATTTACCCGTCTTGAAAGTCGTGTGGCTAAATCCGAATGTTTCTAGTTCTAGGTCTAGTGTTAGTTCTAGTTTTAACTGTTATTCAGCATTAAATTATTGTATATTCCTCATTGAACTAACACTAGACCTAGAACTAGAACCATTCAGGTTTAACCGTCTTAAGAGACGCATGTCTAAACCTGAGTTTTTCTAGTTTTAGGTCTAATGTTAGTTCTAGTGACAATGTTAGATAGTGTAAGTTAGCACTAGATATCTATGTTGTATATTTTCATTGAACTAACACTAGACCTAGCACTAAAATCATTCGGGTTTAGCCGTCTTGAAAGACGTACGGCTAAATCCGAATGTTTCTAGTTCTAGGTCTTGTGTTAAGTCTAGTTTTGAACTAGCAGTATCACTAGAACTAACACAAGACCTAGAACTAGAATCATTCGGGTTTAGCCGTCTTGAAAGACGTACGGCTAGATCCGAATGTTTCTAGTTCTAGGTCTTGTGTTAGGTCTAGTTTTGCACTAGCACTATCACTAGAACTAACACAAGACCTAGAACCAGAATCATTCGGGTTTAGCCGTCTTGAAAGACATACGGCTAAATCCGAATGTTTCTAGTTCTAGGTCTAGTTTTGCACTAGCACTATCACTAGAACTAACACAAGACCTAGAACTAGAATCATTCGGGTTTAGCCGTCTTGAAAGACGTACGGCTAAATCCGAATGTTTCTAGTTCTAGGTCTTGTGTTAAGTCTAGTTTTGAACTAGCAGTATCACTAGAACTAACATAAGACCTAGAACTAGAATCATTCGGGTTTAGCCGTCTTGAAAGACGTACGGCTAGATCCGAATGTTTCTAGTTCTAGGTCTTGTGTTAGGTCTAGTTTTGCACTAGCACTATCACTAGAACTAACACAAGACCTAGAACCAGAATCATTCGGGTTTAGCCGTCTTGAAAGACATACGGCTAAATCCGAATGTTTCTAGTTCTAGGTCTAGTTTTGCACTAGCACTATCACTAGAACTAACACAAGACCTAGAACTAGAATCATTCGGGTTTAGCCGTCTTGAAAGACGTGCGGCTAAACCCGAATGTTTCTAGTTCTAGGTCTTGTGTTAAGTCTAGTTTTGAACTAGCAGTATCACTAGAACTAACACAAGACCTAGAACTAGAATCATTCGGGTTTAGCCGTCTTGAAAGACGTACGGCTAGATCCGAATGTTTCTAGTTCTAGGTCTTGTGTTAGGTCTAGTTTTGCACTAGCACTATCACTAGAACTAACACAAGACCTAGAACCAGAATCATTCGGGTTTAGCCGTCTTGAAAGACATACGGCTAAATCCGAATGTTTCTAGTTCTAGGTCTAGTTTTGCACTAGCACTATCACTAGAACTAACACAAGACCTAGAACTAGAATCATTCGGGTTTAGCCGTCTTGAAAGACGTACGGCTAAATCCGAATGTTTCTAGTTCTAGGTCTTGTGTTAAGTCTAGTTTTGCACTAGCACTATCACTAGAACTAACACAAGACCTAGAACTAGAATCATTCGGGTTTAGCCGTCTTGAAAGACGTGCGGCTAAACCCGAATGTTTCTAGTTCTAGGTCTTGTGTTAAGTCTAGTTTTGAACTAGCAGTATCACTAGAACTAACACAAGACCTAGAACTAGAATCATTCGGGTTTAGCCGTCTTGAAAGACGTACGGCTAGATCCGAATGTTTCTAGTTCTAGGTCTTGTGTTAGGTCTAGTTTTGCACTAGCACTATCACTAGAACTAACACAAGACCTAGAACCAGAATCATTCGGGTTTAGCCGTCTTGAAAGACATACGGCTAAATCCGAATGTTTCTAGTTCTAGGTCTAGTTTTGCACTAGCACTATCACTAGAACTAACACAAGACCTAGAACTAGAATCATTCGGGTTTAGCCGTCTTGAAAGACGTACGGCTAAATCCGAATGTTTCTAGTTCTAGGTCTTGTGTTAAGTCTAGTTTTGCACTAGCACTATCACTAGAACTAACACAAGACCTAGAACTAGAATCATTCGGGTTTAGCCGTCTTGAAAGACGTGCGGCTAAACCCGAATGATTCTAGTTCTAGGTCTTATATTAGTTCTATTGGCTGGTGCAAAACTAGGACTAACACTAGATCTAGAGCTAGAACTAGAATCATTCAGGTTTAGCCGTCTTAAGAGACGCACGTCTAAACCCGAATGTTTCTAGTTTTAGGTCTAATGTTAGTTCTAGTGACTAGTGACAATACCAGATAGTGCAAGTTAGCACTAGATATCTATGTTGTATATTTTCATTGAACTAAAACTAGAACTAATACTAGACCTAGAACTAAAATCATTCGGGTTTAGCCGTCTTGAAAGACGTGCGGCTAAATCCCAATGTTTCTAGTTCTATAGTTCATTTTTTTTCTATAATACCTGTGAAATTGTTGTAAAGTTGGCAAAATTAACAAGGAATTTTGTTTTATCATGTTTTGAAGTAGATACGTCACACTGACGTTTGAGCTTTCGTTATTCCAAAAGAAAAAGTGCATAAAAAATGTTGTGAGGTGTTTATTTGCCATTTACTTACCTAGAAAAGGTGTTTTGTTCTATTTAATTACTTTTTAGCACGTTTTTACAATAAATATGTACTTCGTTAAAATCGTATTTATCTACAAATTTATTAGTATTTTAACCTCAACTATTTAGTTACTGAAAATGTTACTAAAAATCAGGAAAATAACGTAAATTTTATAAGGGTCCTAGATAATACCAACAGAAACCCTAAAAAATTTACGTTGACAAGTATTATAGAAAAAAAACGAACTATAGGTCATGTGTTAGTTCTAATGATAGTGCTAGTACTATCAATGCAAAACTACCCAATGCCTGTACTATTATGTTGCATTTTATGTGGGATAATGCAAGTGCAAAGTAGTTTCTCATAACTATGATTACTGCATTCATATATTGCGAATTATATGAAATTCTCGGTATATTCCTTACAAAACCAGCAAGACTGACTGTTGCATAAACCATAACATACATAATAATTTGGTTCCTTTGAAATATAAAAATTAACTCTCCAATCATAAATATTTGATTTAATCCGAATAAAATTGTGATAAATGAATAGACGTAAAGAAGAAAAATTGTTGAACCAAATAATTCATTAATCATGTTCATTACATCGCATAAAAGATCGTATATTTTAATAACACGTTGAATTTCGTCATTAAATTTCCATTCACTATAATTATTACATGATTTAACAACGCTTTCAAAAGCTCTGCATAAATCTCTAAAATTTTCTCTTAAATAAATAAGTAAACTGTGTAATTGTCCATAAATAAAAATAAACCCAATTTTATATAAATCCGGTGGTACATACCATATTAGACAAAAATACAAACTTTGTGTTAAATCGTCGCAAACTTTTAAGTTGATTAATAGGATTATTGCGCCAAATATGCAAGATAAATAAATTGGTAAGATTCGAAACAAGATTTTTGTACGTTTTATGTTGTAATTTGAAAGTTTTTCTTCGATTAAATATAAAGTGTGATAAATGTTTTCGTATTTTTTCGGTTTAACGATGGTGCATTGGAAAATATTAATAATTACGGCGATTGTAAATGCGATCACGGGGGTTAAATCCAAAACGGCGATTGTTCCACCTATGTAACTGTATAAAAGTCTTCTTTTTCCATCGGAGGTGAAAAGAAATGTGAAAATTATTACGATTATGTAAAAAATTCTTAACTTTTTTGAGTACGTTTTAAGACGAAAAGTTTTATCTAACGGTGGTGTTATTCCAAAAAGATTTGTTATAAACAAGAAAATATTAATATATTTTAATCGATTTTCACCCATTTTTTTAAATTTTATTTATTCTTGGCAACACAACCATTAAAAACGGTTGAATCTACTCTACTCAATGATTTTAACAATTTTCAAAGTGCTTATTTAAAACTCATTAATGTCAAAAAAATCCTTAAATATCCTGATCATTATTTACACTTACTTTATGGTGTGCATGTTTTTATGAACGAAAACGATTGTTCTGTCATAACAATAATTTTAATCTTATTTGCTTTGGTGAGTGAGTATATTATAATATAAATTGTGAAACACAACTTGAATGTAATTACTTTTAAGTATATTTCCATGGAACTAAGAGTTTCTTGAAATCGACAGTGAAAGTGGCAGTGAGTTATTCTTTTTTTAAATATGTTGGCAAAAGAAATTGACGTTAAAGAAGAAAAATATGAGGATAAAGAGAAAGGTAAAATGTTGTAAATAATAGATAAAAAGTAGACAATATTAATAATTTATCTTCTTGTCACATTTCGATCTTGCCATTCTTCTTTATTCCTCTATCCCTCTTCTGGTAATCAGTTATACTCGTAATCTGTCTGATCAATTAAATCCAGGATGTATTTGATCTACCTCTCTTTCTTCTATGTTGAGGTACATATCGAAAGCCCTTTTTGGCCATCAGTTTATATTATTATACCATATCAACCATGTTTGCAACCTTGTTTCGAGCGTACAATCGCATTTTTGCGACATTTCTGAGTCCTGTTCTGGGACAGAACTCTTCAACTAACAATGTCGTGGCGTTGTTTTTATTGTGGTCTTCGTTTCAAACACACTTAAAGCAAGTTTTGAGTTCACCAGAAGTATTGCCAACAGTTTAGCCTTCGTTTCAACATTTTTCCAAACGATTAGTGTCGTTTTGACACATACCAACAAGTAATTTTTAATTTCTGCTATTTGATAAACTTGCCAGAAACACCAACAATTTCATTTTATACAGGGTGTCTCAGCGAGACAGGTCATTAGACGTTTCTGGGGTTCTGGCCAAACAAAAAATTTGAGAATGCAGACTTGAGTATTATCAATTACGTTCTCTTCATGGCACACTAGGCTAAATATCCATATGATATGTGTGCATTTTTCAAAAAACCCTAATTATCTCCCAAACTATTAATATTAGGCATGGGACATATGGGATATAAAAGATGTAGAATGAGACACCGAAGACGACTAAGAAATAAAATATGCGGGGTGCCATTTAAAAAAATGAAGTTATGGTACTTCCAAATTTTGAAAAGATAACGTGCCATAGTACAGTGACCAAACGTTCTAGACAGCAGTTCTTGACACCAAAACATACTCCATCATGTTGCTTAAGCATGTTCTCAATCCTAAATTGATATCCCAAAAATCGAGTGTTCTCTGATTTTTTGAACAAATGTCTGCTGGAGCAGATTTTTCTAGAAAAAATCGAATAACTCGAGAACGGCCGAATCAAATTGCAAAAAGTAAAGTTATTTATAAATCTTGAAAACAGACAAGTCCAAATATGTAAAAATATACAGGGTGTTCCATTTAAAACAATAAAGTTGGTGGCGACTTCCGGTATAACCGGAAGTGCAAGAAATCTGAAAATATTTTAGACGAAGAGATCGTATTTGATAATACTTAAGTCTGAATTCTCAAATTTTTATTTTCGCCAGAACCCCAGAAACGTCTAATGACCGGTCTCGCTGAGACACCCTGTATATAATGGCAGGGTTCCTTTACCGCATCCCACATTTCGATCTTGCCATTCTTCTCTATTCCTTCATCCTTCTTCTGGTATGGCTCGATCAGTTATAATCTGTCTGATCACTTAAATCCAGGATATACTTGGTCTACCTCTCTTTCTTCTATGTTGAGATACATATCAAAAGCTCTTTTTGGCCATCGGTTTATATTATTATGCCATATCAACTGTTTGGTTTCAACCTCATCAATTTCAATTTTATTTGTAACACGTTTAAGGTTTGATATTCTGCATACTCTTCTTAGAAAGTCCATTTTCACCGTTTCGACCATTCAAACGCATTTTTGCGACATTTCTGAGTCCTGTTCTGGAACAGAACTCTTCAACTAATAATGTCGTGGCGTTGTTTTTATTGTGGTCTTCGTTTTGAGTTCACCAGAAGTATTGCCAACAGTTTAGCCTTCGTTTCAACATTTTTCCAAACGATTACTGATTTCTGCTATTTGATAAATTTGTCAAAAACACCAACAATTTTATCTTATATACAGGTGTTTCGGTGACTCGGGGAACAAATTTAACCACATATACTAGAATGAAAATGATGACGATTCATGTAAAAAAAATTAGTAAAAGTCTTCAAATTTCAAACATACAGGCCATCAAAGTTAGGAAATTTTAACACATTTTTCCAAATATCTTAAACACTATTTACAGTAAAACGTTTAAATTTGGTACAGTATAAATCAATGTGATGTAAAATCGTTAGGCAATTTACGAGTTAAATCGGTACGCGGGAACAATGCTATACCGGCTGTTCCTAAAGTTTGTTTGCTCAGAACTTTTTTATTCTATTATAACCCTACATTTATTTTTGCAGTTTCTAATAGAAAATTTAGTTTAGAAACTTTTATTATTCTTAGATATTATTGATAAAAATCACCGTTTACGTGTTAAATGCAAAAATGTTGGGTTCCGATTTCAATAATAGCACTAAAAAAAAAAAAATCTGAATTGGCAATGACAAGTGAAAATCGAACTGAGCTGTCATAACTTATACTTAACATATTTTTCACTTGTCATTGCCAATTCAGATTATTTTTTTTTTTTAGTGTTATTGAATTCGGAGCCTAACATTTTTGCATTTAATTCGAAAACGGTGGATTTTATCAATATTCTCTAAGAATGATAAAGTTTGTAAACTAAATTTACTATTAGAAACTGCAAAAATAAATGATAGAATAAAAAAGTTCTGAGCAAACAAACTTTAGGAACAGCCTGTATAGCATTGTTCCCGCGTACCGATCCAACTCAAAAATTGCCTAATGATTTTATGTGAAATAGTGTTTAAGATATTTAGAAAAATGTGTTAAAATTTTCTAACTTTGATTAACTATTCCCCGAGTCACCGAAACACCCTGTATAATGGCAGGGTTCCTTTACCGCATCCCACATTTCGCTCTTGCCATTCTTCTCTATTCCTCTATCCTTCTTCTGGTAAGGCTGGATCAGTTATAATCTGTCTGATCACTTAAATCCAGGATATACTTAGTCTATGTTACTTCTATGTTGAGATACATATCAAAAGCTCTTGTTGGCCATCGGTTTATATTATTATACTATATCAACTGTTTGGTTTGAACCTCATCAATTTCAATTTTATTTGTAACATGTTTCAGGATACTCTGCATACTCTTCTTAGAAAGTCCATTTTCACCGTTTCGAGCATACAAACGCATCTTTGCGACATTCTTGCATCCTGTTCTCGAACAGGACTCTTAAACTAATAATGTCGTAGCTCTGTTTATATGGTGGTCTTCTTTTCAAACACACTTAAAGCAAGTTTTTAGTTCACCAGAAGTATTCCCAACAGTTTAGCCTTCTTTTCAACATTTTTCCAAACGATTAGTGTCGTTTTGACACATACCAACAAATAATTTTCAATTTTTGCTATGTGATAAACTTGCCAAAAAGAGAAACAATTTTATCTTATATATAAAAGCAGGATTCTTTTACCGTGTCCCATATTTCGATCTTGCCATTCTTTTCTATTCCTCCATCCCTCTTCTGGTAATGAGTTATAATTTGTTTGATCACTTAAATCCAGAAAATATTTGGTCTACCTCCCTTTCTTCTATGTTGAGATACATATCAAAAGCTCTTTTTGGCTATCGGTTTATATTATTATACCATATCAACTGTTTGGTTTCAACCTCATCAATTTCAATTTAATTTGGAACACGTTCCATGCTTGATACTCTGTGTGGCTATGAGGTATTAGCCAACATAATAATACAATTATAAAATTAACTGTTGGCAGACTTTTTATTTTGCGTCTGTTATGTTTTGCTTCAAAAACAATTGTGTGTGAATATAAAAATAATAACAAATGAATTACAATTTTATGTTTTCAAATGGAGCTGCTGCCACAGAACGCTACACTCTGCCTACTATTCTTAGAATGTCCATTTCCACCGTTTCGAGCATACAAACGCATTTTTGCGACATTCTTGCATCCTGTTCTCGGACAGGACTCTTCAACTAATATTATCGTGGGTCTGTTTATATGTTGGTCTTCTTTTCAAACACATTTAAAGCAAGTTTCGCGTTCACCAGAACTATTGACAACCGTTTAGCCTTCGTTTCATAAATTTTCCTATCGATTAGTGTCGTTTTGACACATTCCAACAAGTAATTTTTAATTTCTGCTATTTGATATACTTGCCAGAAACACCAACAATTTTATCTTATATATAATGGCACGGTTCCTTTACCGCACCCCACATTTCGATCTTTCCATTTTTTTCTATTCCTCCATCCCTCCTCTGGTAAGGCTTGATCAGTTATAATCTGTCTGATCACTTAAATCCAGGATGTATTTGGTCTACCTCTCTTTCTTCTATATTGAGGTACATATCAAAAGCTCTTTTTGGCCATCAATTTATATTATTATATCTTATCAACTGTTTGGATTCAACCTCATCAATGTCGATTTAATTTGGAACATGATCCAAGCTTAATACTCTGCATACTTTTCTTAGAAAGTCCATTTTCACCGTTTTTCATACAAACGCATTTATGCGACTTTCTTGCGTCTTATTCTGGTACAGGACTCTTCAACTAACAATATTGTGGTGCTGTTTATATGGTGGTTTTCTTTTCAAACACACTTAAAGCAAGTATTACGTTCACCAGAAGTATTGCGAACAACTTAGCCTTCGTTTCAACATTTTTCCAAACTATTAGTGTCGTTTTGACACATACCACCAAATAATATTTAATTTCTGCTATTTGATAAACTTGCAAAAAACACCAACAATCTTTTTTTTCATTTCTTCATCCTCCTTAATCATCCCAGGTATGTTTATAATCAACCAAAGCAAATTTGATCCATGCCACTAACTTTTTTCCGTATTCTAGAGTTTTTGAAGTTTCTGCAAAATATGTTATTAACTTTCTTTGGCATTTTGAAATAGCTTGATGATGTTTTTAATTGATTAGTAACATTTTGACACATACCAACAACATTTTTATAAGTCTAATTTTGTAAGAACCTCTTTTAATTCCAATTTTAAATATATTTTTAGAAGCTGATTTTGAAACGGCAATAGCTGCTACTGGTTTTGGAAAATTTAATTTCCTCTTAATCTTACTAGCTTTACCAAGTGGTTGGGCTGCAATGTTTGATAGCACAGCAATGGCTTATGTTGTACCATCGGCCCATTGCGATTTAAACCTGTCGTTAGAAGGAAGAGGAATGTTAAACGCAATCTCTTATTTAGGAATGATTTCAAGTGCTTTTATTTGGGGATTTTTAGCAGATGCTTTTGGAAGGAAAAAATTATTGGTTATCGGTTATGGTTTGGATGCGTTCTTTGTGTTTATAGCTGGATTGTCGCAAAATTTTGAAATGTTGATGGCTGCTAAATTTATGACGGGTTTTGTGTAAGTTAATATTACCTTATTATACAAAAAAATTATTTTAATATTTATAGAATAAATGGTCCATTCGCTGCGTTAACATCAGCTTTATCCGAATTCCACTCAGCCAAATACCGAGCGAAGCTCTTAATCAGTTTGGGCGTTATTTACAACTTTGCGAATTTATTTTTGCCACTCTTGGCATGGGGAATTCTCCCCCAAAATTGGGATGTATCAAAAGATAATTTTAATTTGCATTCTTGGAATTTTTTTATATTAATTTGCACTCTGCCCAGTTTAATAAGCACAATCGGGCATTCATTTTTACCGGAGAGTCCGAAATTTTTGATGACCAGTGGGAAAAATGAAGTTGCTTTGAAAGTTTTTCAACAAATTTATTCGATGAATACTGGAAAATCTACTGAAAAGTTTCCAATTAAAATTTTAATCGATGAAAATTATATCGAGGGAAATAATAATAATAATAATAAAAGAACGACCAAAGAAAAATTATGCGAAGGGTTTAGACACATCAAAACATTATTTTTACCACCTCATCTTATTAATATTGTTTTGGTTTGTTTAATGTTTATGGGAGGAATGTGTGGGTAAGAATATATAAATATACTAAAACTAGTTCTTCTAGTTTACCACTAGCACAGTTACTAACTAAGACCTAGAACTAGAATCATTCGGATTTAGCCGTTTTAAGAGACGTTCGGCTAAACCCAAATATTTCTATTTCTAGATCTAGTGTTAGTCCTAGTTTTGCACCAGCTACTAGAACTAATACAAGACCTAGAACTAGAATCATTCGGGTTTAGGCGCACGTCTCTCAAGACGGCTAAACCCTAATAATTCTATTTCTGGTTTAGTGGTAGTTCTAGTTTTGCACTAACACTGTCATTAGAACTAATACAAGACCTAGAACTAGAATCAGTCGGCTGTCTTAAGAGACGTTCGGCTAATCCCGAATGTTTCTAGTTCTAAGTCTAGTGTTAGTCGTAGTTTTGCACCACCGACTAGAACTAACACAAGACCTAGAACTAGAATCATTCGGGTTTAGCCGTCTTAAGAGACGTTCGGCTAAGCCCGAATGTTTCTAGTTCTAGGTTTAGTGTTAGTTCTAGTTTTACACTGACTGTCATTAGAACTAACAGTAGACCTAGAAGTAGAATCATTCGTTTTTAGCCGTCTTGAGAGATGTGCGGCTAAACCCGAATGATTCTCGTTCTGGGTATTGTATTAGTTCTAGTGGCTGGTACAAAACTAGGACTAACACTAGATCTAGAACTAGAATCATTCGGGTTTAGCCGTCTTAAGAGACGTTCGGCTAATCCCGAATGTTTCTAGTTCTAGGTCTAGTGTTAGTTCTAGTTTTACACTGACTGTCATTAGAACTAACACTAGACCTAGAAGTAGAATCATTCGGATTTAGCCGTCTTGAGAGACGTGCGGCTAAACCCGAATGATTCTCGTTCTAGGTCTTGTATTAGTTCTAGTGGCTGGTGCAAAACTAGGACTAACACTAGATCTAGAACTAGAATCAATCGGGTTTAGCCGTCTTAAGAGACGTTCGGCTAAGCCCGAATGTTTTTTAGTACTAGGTTTAGTGTTAGTTCTAGTTTTACACTGACTGTCATTAGAACTAACAGTAGACCTAGAAGTAGAATCATTCGGGTTTAGCCGTCTTGAGAGATGTGCGGCTAAACCCGAATGATTCTCGTTCTGGGTCTTGTATTAGTTCTAGTGGCTGGTGCAAAACTAGGACTAACACTAGATCTAGAACTAGAATCATTCGGGTTTAGCCGTCTTAAGAGACGTGCGGCTAAACCCGAATGATTCTCGTTCTGGATCTTGTATTAGTTTTAGTGGGTGGTGCAAAACTAGGACTACACTAGATCTAGAACTAGAATCATTCGGGTTTAGCCGTCTTAAGAGACGTTCGGCTAATCCCGAATGTTTCTAGTTCTAGGTCTAGTGTTAGTTCTAGTTTTACACTGACTGTCATTAGAACTAACACTAGACCTAGAAGTAGAATCATTCGGATTTAGCCGTCTTGAGAGACGTGCGGCTAAACCCGAATGATTCTCGTTCTAGGTCTTGTATTAGTTCTAGTGGCTGGTGCAAAACTAGGACTAACACTAGATCTAGAACGAGAATCATTCGGGTTTAGCCGTCTTAAGAGACGTTCGGCTAAACCCGAATGTTTCTAGTTCTGGGTCTAGTGTTAATTCTAGTTTTACACTGACTGTCATTAGAACTAACACTAGACCTAGAAGTAGAATCATTCGGGTTTAGCCGTCTTGAGAGACGTGCGGCTAAACCCGAATGATTCTCGTTCTAGGTCTTGTATTAGTTCTAGTGGCTGGTGCAAAACTAGGACTAACACTAGATCTAGAACTAGAATCATTCGGGTTTAGCCATCTTGAGAGACGTGCGGCTAAACCCGAATGTTTCTAGTTCTAGGTCTAGTGTTAGTTCTAGTTTTACACTGACTGTCATTAGAACTAACACTAGACCTAGAAGTAGAATCATTCGGATTTAGCCGTCTTGAGAGACGTGCGGCTAAACCCGAATGATTCTCGTTCTGGGTCTTGTATTAGTTCTAGTGGCTGGTGCAAAACTAGGACTAACACTAGATCTAGAACTAGAATCATTCGGATTTAGCCGTCTTAAGAAACGTGCGGCTAAACCCGAATGATTCTCGTTCTGGGTCTTGTATTAGTTCTAGTGGCTGGTGCAAAACTAGGACTAACACTAGATCTAGAACTAGAATCATTCGGATTTAGCCGTCTTAAGAGACGTGCGACTAAACCCGAATGATTCTCGTTCTGGGTCTTGTATTAGTTCTAGTGGCTGGTGCAAAACTAGGACTAACACTAGATCTAGAACTAGAATCATTCGGATTTAGCCGTCTTAAGAGACGTGCGGCTAAACCCGAATGATTCTCGTTCTGGGTCTTGTATTAGTTCTAGTGGCTGGTGCAAAACTAGGACTAACACTAGATCTAGAACTAGAATCATTCGGGTTTAGCCGTCTTAAGAGACGTTCGGCTAAACCCGAATGATTCTCGTTCTAAGCCTAGTGTTAGTCGTAGTTTTGCACCACCCACTAGAACTAACACAAGACCTAGAACTAGAATCATTCGGGTTTAGCCGTCTTAAGAGACGTTCGGCTAATCCCGAATGTTTCTAGTTCTAGGTCTAGTGTTAGTTCTAGTTTTACACTGACTGTCATTAGAACTAACACCAGACCTAGAAGTAGAATCATTCGGGTTTAGCCGTCTTGAGAGACGTGCGGCTAAACCCGAATGTTTCCAGTTCTCGATCTAGTGTTAGTTCTAGTTTTGCACCACCCACTAGAACTAACACAAGACTTTGAACTAGAATCATTCGCATTTAGCCGTCTTAAGAGACGTTCGGCTAAACCCGAATGTTTCTACTTCTAAGTCTAGTGTTAGTTCTAGTTTTAATTGTTAGTTATCAATTATTTATTCATTAAAAATTTTTCATATAAAGGACTTTTAACTATAATGGACAATTCCTTCCCCCTAATTAATCCATTTTTGTTTTACTGTAATTATTTTGGTTAATTATGTTTTTTTAGAACAAATACATTAAGATTATGGTTACCACAAATATTCACAGCTATTAATGATTATCAAGCGAAATATGATAAAACTGCGAGTTTATGTGAAATGTTAGAAATTATTACTCCAAATCAAAATGTATCGTCAAATGTTGAATGTATTGTTAATAAATCTGTTGGAGGTGTTTATACGAACGTTTTAATTATTGGTGCTGCTTCAATTATAACGACTATAATAGCTAGTATTGTTATTAATAAAGTTGGGAAAAAGAGTTTGTTAGGTTTGTATCGAAATTTATTATTTTTATGATATTTATATTTTTATTTTATTTTAGTTGTTCTTGGAACTATCAGTGGAATTTCAGGATTTTGCATATATTTCGCCCAAAATACTGCAACTACAACTGCACTTTCAGCAATATTTATTTCCTTGCTTGGTGTTTGTATAAATGTTCAATTATCGGTTGTTGTCGATTTATTTCCTACGACTTTGAGGTAAAAAAAGTTTTAACAACATTCATATCTTTACTAATTTTTTTTTCAGAACATTTGCTATATCTCTAGCTTTAATGATAGGAAGAATGGGGGCTATGGGAGGAAACGTAATTTTTCCAATTTTATTAGAATTAGGCTGTTTACCCCCATTTATTCTTATCGGATCATGTATTTTAATAGCAGTTCTCATCACGTTTTTGATACCAAATACTGACATGAAAGCCCTACAATAAAATTGGTGGAATTTTCAAGAATTAAGATTTCAGATTAGGATTTTCTTATTTTATATATCTTGTCAATAAACGAATTTTAAAACTTTTAATTAATGTTTAATTGATTTAAAAAACAGTAAGACTTCGTTCCTAAGTTTTTTGGACGGCCTTAGCCTTGAAAGGAAAAACAGCTAAAGTTCCGAAAAAGCAGAAGAATTTTATGATTATTCCCAATTGTCCTTCAAAGTTGTGTATTTGCCAACCTTGCAAAAATTGTACTTCAAAAACGAGGATTTTCTGGGTATTGTTAAAATGGTTTTATCTCAAAAATTAAGGAAAATGATATTAATAAAAAATGTCCATAATAACTCATAATAATATAATATATAAACAATTTCGTTCTAACTATTTGGCATTTTTTGTTATAAACCAAAAAATTTGAAAAAGGCAAAATTGACGTTTTTGGATAAACATTTTTATCATATCTCGCAAAGTGAAGATGATGGGAGAAAATGTTATGGATAAAAATTGTTCGTTATGAATCAAGAAAACATTATCCACAAGCAATTATAACCTAACTATGACTATTACCAACGCAACGAATCAAAAACCCAAATATTTCAAATTAAAGGTTTTTAACTACAGAATGGTTGTTAACTCAAAAACTAAAGACCGTGGTTGAGAATGATATTAATAAATATTGTTCATTATAAGTCACAAAAACATAATCCATAAACAATTTCGTTCCAACTATTTCGCAGATTTTGTTATAAACCAAGAAATCTGAAAAAGTTAAAATTGACGTTTTTGGATCAATATTTTTATCATATCTCACAAAGTGAAAATAATGGGAGAAAATGTTATGGATAAGAATTGCTCGTTATGAACGAATAGAACATTACCAGCAAGCGATTATAACTCAACTATGACTATTACCAACCTAGTGACTTAAAAACTCAAATATTTCAAATTAAAGGTTTTAACAACAAAATGGCTATTAATTCAAAAATTAAAAACCATGGATGAGAATGATATTAATAAAAATTGTTCATAATAACTCACAAAAACATAATCTATAAACAATTTCGTTCCAACTATTTCGCAGTTATTGTTATAAGCCAAGAAATCTGAAAAAGTTAAAATTGACGTTTTTGGATAAACATTTATATCATATTTCGCAAACTGAAAATGATGGGAGAAAATGTTATGGATGAGAATTCTTCGATATGAACCAAGAAAACATTATCCACAAGCGATTATACCCTAAGTATGATTATTACCAACCCAGCGAATTTAAAACCCCAACTATTTCAAATTAAAGGTTTTTAACAACAAAATGGTTATTAACTCAAAAATTAAAGAGCGTGGTTGGGAATGATATTAATAAAAAATGTTCATAATAAGTCATAAAAACATAATCCATAAACAAATTCGTTTCCACTATTTCCCATTTTTTGTTATAAACCAAAAAATCTGAAAATGTCGAAATTGACGTTTTTGGATAAACATTTTTATCACATTCTATGATCATATCTCGCAAACTGAAAATGATGGGAGAAAATGTTATTGATGAGAATTGTTCGTTATAAACGAATAAAACATTATCCACAAACAATTATAACCTAACTATGACTATTACAAACCCAGCGAATCAAAAACCCAAATATTTCAAATGAATGGGTTTTAACAACAAAATTGTTATTAACTCAAAACTTAAAGAATGTAGTTACGAATTATATTAATAAAAATTGTTCACAATGAGTCACAAAAACATAGTTCATAAACTATTTCGTTCCAACTATTTCGCATTTTTTGTTATAAACCAAAAAATCTGAAAAAGGTAAAATTGACGTTTTTGGACAAACATTTGTATCATATCTCGCAAAGTGAAAATGATGGGAGAAAATGTTATGGATGAGAATTGTTCGTTAGGATCGAATAAAATATTATCCATAAGCCATTATAACCTAACTATGATTGTTACCAACCCAGCGAATTTAAAATCCCAAATATTTCAAATTAAAGGTGGTTTTTAACAACAAAATGATTATTAACTCAAAAATTAAAGAGCGTGGTTAAGAATGATATTAATAAAAAATGTTCATAATAACTCACAAAAACATAATCCATAAACAATTTTGTTCCAACTATTTCGTATTTTTTGCTATAAACCAAAAAATCTGAAAAAGGCAGAATTGACGTTTTTGGATAAATATTTTTATCATATCTCGCAAAGTGAAAATGATGGGAGAAAATGTTATGGATAATAATTGTTCGTTATGACCCAATAAAACATTATCCACAAGCGATTATAACGCAACTATGACTATTACCAATCCAGGGAATTTGAAATCAGAATGTTTCAAATTAATAGCTTTTAACAACAAAATGGTTATTAACTCAAAAATTACAGAGCGGGGTTCAGAATGATATTATTAAAAATTGTTCATAATATGTCACAAAAACATAATTCATAAACAATTTCGTTCCGACTATTTTGTATTTTTTGTTATAATCCGAAAAATCTGAAAATGTCAAAATTGACGTTTTTGGATAAACATTTTTATCACATCTCACAAACTGAAAGTGATGGGAGAAAATGTTATGAATGAGAATTGTTCGTTATGAACCAAGAAACCATTATCCACAAGCAATTATAACCCAACTAAGACTATTACCAACCCAGCGAATTTAAATCCCAAATATTTCAAATTAAAGGCTTTTAACAGCAAAATGGCTATTAACTCAAAAATTAAAGAGTGTGGTTGGGAATGATATTAATAAAAAATGTTCATAATAAGTCATAAAAACATAATCCATAAACAATTTCGTTCCAACTATTTCCCATTTTTTGTTATAAACCAAAAAATCTGAAAATGTCGAAATTGACGTTTTTGGATAAACATTTTTATCACATCCTATGATCATATCTCGCAAACTGAAAATGATGGGAGAAAATGTTATTGATGAGAATTGTTCGTTATAAACGAATAAAGCATTATCCACAAGCAATTATAACCTAACTATGACTATTACAAACCCAGCGAATCAAAAACCCAAATATTTCTAATTAATGGCTTTTAACAACAAAATTGTTATTAACTCAAAAATTATAGAACGTGGTTGAGAGTGATATTAATAAAAATGTTCATAATAAGTCACAAAAACATAATCCATAAACAATTTCGTTCCAACTGTTTCGCATTTTTTGTTATAAACCAAAAAGTCTGAAAAAGGCAAAATTGTCGATTTTGGATAAACATCACATTTGGTATATCTCGCAAAGTGAAAATGATGGGAGAAAATGTTATGGATGAGAATTGTTCGTTATGAATCAATACTACATTATCCACTAGCGATTATGACCCAACTATGATTATTACCAACCCAGCGAATTAAAATACCAAATATGTCAAAATAAGGTTTTTAACAACAAAATGGTTAACTCAAAAATTAAAGAGTGTGGTTGAGTATGATATTAATAAAAATTATTTATAAATAAAAAATGTTCATAATAACTCACAAAAACATAATCCATAAACAATTTTGTTCCAACTATTTCGCATTTTTTGTTATAAACCAAAAAATCTGAAAAAGGCAAAATTGACGTTTTTGGATAAACATTTTTATCATATCTCGCAAAGTGAAGATGATGGGAGAAAATGTTATGGATGAAAATTGTTCGTTATGAACCAAGAAATCATTATCCACAAGCAATTATAACCTAACTATGATTATTACCAACCCAGCGAATAACACAAATATTTCAAATTAAATTCTTTTAATAACAAAATGGTTATTAACTCAAAAATTAAAGAGTTTGGTTGGGAATAATATTAATAAAAAATGTTCATAATAACTCACAAAAACATAATCCATAAACAATTTCGTTCCAACTATTTCGCATATTTATTTATTAACTTTCAAACTTTTTGAATTATCTTATCATAAGAAAATAATTAATCAATAATAATATTATAACAACATCTTCCGGGTTTATTGGAGTACGAAGTTCATCTCGCACATGCTTCAGATTAAGGTTGCAACATCCAAAAGGATGTTTAATAAATGCGGAAGTTTCTAGTACAAAATTTTAGATCGTCGGTGTAAAAAGATTTAGTTTCGTGGAGAAAATTTACGCTTTTGTATATTTAACTTATCTTCTGGTTTGTTTACAGATCAAAACATGGAAATTTTAAAATTATAATCATGCAATTGTCTCTGAGTTTTAAAAGGTTTTTCAGGTTTAAATATTTTATTTTAGAAACTCACACGGTGTAACTAAAAATGACTTCAAAAACGATTAACAAAGAATTAATTAATTATGAAGGTAAAAATGTAGTTTTAAAGTGTTATTTTTAATAATAAAATTTTATTTAATTTTTTTTTAGAACCAGTCGATTTTGAAACGGCAATTTCTGAGGCGCATTTCGGAAAATTCAATATTTTCCTCATATTATTAATAATAGCAAGTTATTTCGCTATAAATTTTGATTTGACGACGATGTCTTATGTTATACCAATAGCTCGATGTGATTTACAAATAACTTTAGAACAAGCCGGACTTTTAAATAGTATTACATATTTAGGAATGATTCCGAGTGCTTTTATATGGGGTTTTATGGCCGATACGATAGGAAGAAAGAAAATAATCGTGTCTTGTTTTGCGATAAACGCCTTTTTTATTATTTTAACCGGAATTTCGCAGACTTATAAAATGTTGGTGGTTTTAAAATTTTTTTCTGGATTTATGTAAGACAAAAACTTCGTTTTAAACAACTTGTCAACGTTTCATTTCTAATTTTTAGTATAAGTGGTCCCATTGGTACATTAACATCAGTGTTATCTGAATATCATTCCTCGCAATATCGAGCTCAAGTTGTGCTTTTAATAGGGCTTGTTTATGCGGCGGGAAATATGGTGGTGCCTCTTTTAGCCTGGTTGATAATACCGTTGAATTGGAACGTTAAGTTCTTAAACGGAACGTTAAAGTCGTGGAACTTTTTTTTGATGATAAGTTCGTTTCCTTGCATCATCAGTTCGATTGGGCACTTTTTCATACCGGAAAATCCGAAATATTTGATGACAGCTGGTAAAAATGAGGAAGCTTTAAGAGTTTTCCAAAAAGTTTTTTGTTTGAATACGGGGAAATCCCCCGAAAATTATCCGGTTAAAAAGCTTATCAACGAAGATAAAAGGGTTGAGAGTACTTCTTCGATTCAAGCTTTAAAAAATGGGGTTCAACAAATTAAACCGTTGTTTCAACGAGATTATTTATGGAATTTTTTGTTGATTGGTTTGATTCAAGTTGGATTTGTGGCGTGTATGAATAGTTTAAGGACTTGGTTGCCACAAATTTTTACTATTTTAACTGATTATAAGACAAATAATCCAAATAGTGATGCTGATTTTTGTAAAATGATTCAAAATTTTACTAATATTAATTCGACTGCGGAATTAGATAATTGTAACGAGGTAAGTTTATTTATTTATTACCGATTTTATATAATCATTTTAATTTCGCAGAATCCTGATAGCTCAGTCTACATAAACTCTTCAATTATATTCACCTCAACCATATTAGCCTTTTTAATCATCGAATTAACGATAAATAAATTGGGAAAGAAACCAATTTTAATCGTTATTGGTGTCATCAGCGGTTTAGCTGGATTCTTCATCTATTTCTCGGTCAACATCGCAATGATGACTGCTTTGGCTGCGATAAACACTGGCTTAGGAACTGTTTGTACTGATGTTTTAATGACTATTTCTGTTGATGTCTTTCCTACAAGTTTAAGGTTCTTTCTTAACCTTGTTACTTTTTTTGGAATTAATTATTTGTTTTAATTTCAGAACTGTTGGATTAGCTATAATTTTTACCATGGCTCGAGTGGGAATATTATCCGGAAATATGCTTTTTCCCGTTTTATTGAAAATAGGGTGCCTACCACCGTTTTTAACGATAGGATGTACGATTTTGATATGT
The DNA here is from genome assembly GCF_036711975.1 of Onthophagus taurus. Lineage (NCBI taxonomy): Eukaryota > Metazoa > Arthropoda > Insecta > Coleoptera > Scarabaeidae > Onthophagus > Onthophagus taurus. Next base: position 2,136,199 of record NC_091968.1, on the reverse strand, counting down.
TCGATGCTAGTTTTTTTGTTACCAAATACAGACAATAAAGCGCTTGAGTAAGATGATTAATAATTTTAAACTAAAAATTTGGCAAAACATAACCTCTTATAACCTTCTAGACTATTTCAAGCAGTATATAGACTTGTATTTGTTCTCTGCCAACAGAATTTAATCTTCTGCCAGCAGTTTCTAGACGATTTCAAGCAGTATATAATCTTCTATAGGCAGTATCTGTCTTCTGCCACCAGTTTTTAGACTATTTCAAACACCATATAGACTTCTATGGACACTATCTGTTTTAAGAAAAATATCAGGTTTGCCTTTAGCAACCTCATTGTAACAATCTTAATACGATATATAAAATCTCTTGTTACAGTTTCGTCTAGTTTCTTTCTCTTCGCTTGTAATTTATCATCACATTACATTTTCGATGTTGCAATTTTCATCGATAATTTTCAAAATTCGCTATAAAATTAATTCCTTGAAGGATTCTTGTGGAAATACCACCAATTATTAATTAAAGCGTCCTCTTTTTAATGCAACAAGCCGTTTTGAAAAATCACTGTTAGTTTTTGAGAAATAAATTTTTCAAATGATCGATAATTTTTTCGAATTTATAATTTTCGCTGATTAAGTTTTAAAAATTCGTATAAAATCCATTCCTTGGAATATGAGAATGAAAATTTCCCAAAGTGTTAATAACAGTGTCCTCTTTCCAATGAACCAACATGTTTTGAAAAATAACTTTTAGTTTTTGCAAAAACAATGTTTGCAGTTTTGATAAAATTTTCGATGTTGCTATTTTCATCGATAATTTTCAAAATTCGCTATAAAATTAATTCCTTGAAGGATCCTTGTGGAAATACCACCAATTATTATTTAAAGTATCCTCTTTTTAATGCAACAAGCAGTTTTGAAAAATCAGTTTTAGTTTTTGAGTAATACATTTTTGAAATGATCGATAATTTTTTCGAATTTTACAATTTTCGCCGATTAAGTTTTAAAAATTCGCATAAAATCCATTCCTTGGAATATGAGTATGAAAATTTCCCAAAGTGTTAATAAGAGTGCCCTCTTTCGAATGAACTAACACGTTTTGAAAAATAACTTTTAGTTTTTGAGAAAACAATATTTGAGGTTTTGATAAAATTTTCGATGTTGCTATTTTCATCGATAATTTTCAAAATTCGCTATAAAATTAATTCCTTGAAGGATCCTTGTGGAAATGTCACCAATTATTAATTCAAGCATCCTCTTTTTAATGCAACAAGCCGTTTTGAAAAATCAGTTTTACTTTTTGAGAAATAAATTTTTGAAATGATCGATAATTTTTTCGAATTTTACAATTTTCGCCGATTAAGTTTTAAAAATTCGTATAAAATCCATTTCTTGGAATATGAGTATGAAAATTTCCTAAAATGTTAATAAAAGTGTCCTCTTTCCAATGAACCAACACATTTTGAAAAATAACTTTTAGTTTTTGCGAAAACAATATTTGAAGTTTTGATAAAATTTTCGATGTTACAATTTTCATCGATAATTTTCAAAATTCGCTATAAAATTAATTCCTTGAAGGATCCTTGTGGAAATATCACCAATTATTAATTAAAGTATCCTCTTTTTAATGCAACAAGCCGTTTTGAAAAATCACGTTTAGTTTTTGTGAAAACAATATTTGAAGTTTTAATAAAATTTTCGATGTTGCAATTTTCATCGATAATCTTAAAAATTCGCGATAAAATTAATTTCTTGAAGAATCATTGTGGAAATATCACCAGTTATTAATTAAAGTATCCTCTTTTTAATGCAACAAGCCATTTTGAAAAATCACTTTTAGTTTTTGAGAAATAAATTTTTGAAATGATCGTTAATTTTTTCGAATTTTACAATTTTCGCCGATTAAGTTTTCAAAATTTGTGTAAAATCCATTCCTTGGAATATGAGTATGAAAATTTCCCAAAGTGTTAATAAAAGTGTCCTCTTTCCAATGAAGCAACCCGTTTTGAAAAATAACGTTTAGTTTTTGAGAAAACAATATTTGAAGTTTTGATAAAATTTTCGATGTTGCTATTTTCATCGATAATTTTCAAAATTCGCTATAAAATTAATTTTTTGAAGGATCCTTATGGAAATATCACTAATTATTAATTAAAGTATCCTCTTTTTATTGTAAAAAGCCGTTTTGAAAAATCACGTTTAGTTTTTGAGAAATAAATTTTTGAAATGATTGACAATTTTTTTGGAATTTTGCAATTTTCGCCGATTAAGTTTTAAAAATTCGTATAAAATCCACTTCTTGGAATATGACTATGAAAATTTTCCAAAGTGTTAATAAGAGTGCCCTCTTTCCATTGAACTAATACGTTTTGAAAAATAAGTTTTACTTTTTGCAAAAACAATATTTGAAATTTTGATAAAATTTTCGATGTTGCAATTTTCATCGATAATTTTCAAAATTCGCTATAAAATTAATTGCTTGAACGATCCTTGTGGAAATACCACCAATTATTAATTAAAGCATCCTCTTTTTAATGCAACAAGCAGTTTTGAAAGATCACTTTTAGTTTTTGAGAAGTAAATTTTTGAAATGATCGATAATTTTTTCGAATTTTACAATTTTCGCCGATTAAATTTTAATAATTCGCATAAAATCGATTTCTTGGAATATGAGTATGAAAACTTCATAAAATGTTAATAAAAGTGTCTTCTTTCCAATGAACTATCCTGTTTTGAAAAATAACTTTTAGTTTTTGCCAAAACAATATTTAAAGTTTTGATAAAATTTTCGATGTTGCAATTTTCATCGATAATTTTCAAAATTCGCTATAAAATGAATTTCTTGAAGAATCCTTGCGGAAATATCAAAATTTATTAATTAAAGCATCCTCTTTTTAATGCAACAAGCCGTTTTGAAAAATCACTGTTAGTTTTTGAGAAATAAATTTTTGAAATGATCGATAATTTTTTCGAATTTTACAATTTTCGCCGATTAAGTTTTAAAAATTCGTATAAAATCCACTTCTTGAAATAAGAGTAAGAAAATTTCCCAAAGTGTTAATAAGAGTGTCCTCTTTCCAATAAACCAACACGTTTTGAAAAATAACTTTTAGTTTTTGCAAAAACAATATTTGCAGTTTTGATAAAATTTTCGATGTTGCAATTTTCATCGATAATTTTCTAAGTTCGCTATAAAATTAATTCCTTGAAGGATCCTTGTGGAAATATCACCAGTTATTAATTAAAGTATCCTCTTTTTAATGCAAAAAGCCGTTTTGAAAAATAACTTTTAGTTTTTGAGAAAACAATATTTGAAGTTTTGATAAAATTTTCCATATTGCAATTTTCATCGATAACTTTCAAAATTCGCTATAAAATTCATTTCATTTAAAGTATCCTCTTTTTAGAGTTGCTTCGTTAGTTAAATCAGCATCAAAAAAGTTCATTTTGTATCTTGGATCCAAATAAATAAGTTCACATACCTTATCAGTTTTCTTATTAATTTCATTTTCATTCAAATATCGCAATAATGTGGCAATGTAGGGTATCATTTCAGAAATGTACCAGAAATTATAACCATAATGGCCGGATAGATATGCCGGATAACCGCAAATCCGGCCGAAGGGGATGCCGAATATCGGGTATCCGACTTTTCGCAAAATCACTATCTGTTCCATCACTACTTATAACCTTCTAGACTATTTGAAGCAGTATATAGAGTCTTCTGCAAACAATATTTAATCTTCTGCTAACAGTATCTAGACTATTGCATACAATATATAGCATTCTATAGATAGCATTTATTTTTTGCAATCAGTTTTTAGTCTTTTGCAACCATGATGATAAATATTCCTTGAAATTTTGTAGCTTTACATTAAAGATATAAATCCTTAGAAATCGTTTAACTGCATTGTAATATTGTAGATGTAATTTAAACAACGCCAATTAATTTAATTTCTTCGTATTTTTTTAAACGTGTTATCATAATTTGGCGATATATGTTAAAGTACAATAGATACGTTTAATGTTAGGCTCGTAAAGTGCATAATTAACATTGATTTGTCAATGGCGTGCATTCCCGTATATTTTTGTACTATTATTTTTATGTTATTATTTTTTTACCTTATTTTTTAAGAGTTTAGATAAATTTAGAAAGAAGTAATTAATTATAAATTTAGAAATAATTATTAAGTATAAATTTAGAAGAATTTAGAAAAAATTATTAAGTGACATTTGTTATTGTATTAAAATTTATTTTTCGACACCCTATTACCGTTACGCCAATGAATTATGGTAACCGCATAATGCATTCTTATATCTGATACTTTGTTTTTAAGTGTAATTTTATTTCTTCATTAAAGGTAATCATCAAATTAAGATATGTTGGAAAAATATATAAATTAGGTGAAACAAAAACTCATTATTTTAAATTCTTATTCTTCGATGACTATGTTATACTTAATTTTGTTGGTTCTTTTTATTATTGCGTTGTATAAATATTCAACGTGTAATTATGATTATTGGAAGAAGAAAAAGATTCCATTCGATCAACCGAAATTATTTTTTGGGAGTATTAAAGACGCTGCATTTTTTCACAAAAATATTCCTCAAATAGTTGGAGAGATATATCGGTAATAAAATACAAAAAGAAATTGAATAAAAATATAATAATTAATTTTATTTCAGTAAATATTCAAAATCCCCATTTGTTGGTTTCTATAAAATGAGAACACCATGTCTTTTATTAACAACACCCGATCTTATTGAAGAAGCCTTTGTGCACGGTTCTGATTCATTTTGGAAAAATGAATTAACCGTTGAACCAAGTTTGGATCCCGTTTTAGCAGGAATGTTATTTTCAAATGTTGGTCAAAAATGGAAGAAAAATAGGGAATTATTTACACCAATATTAACAACACGAAAAGTATATCGGGAATTTCATATAACTCGCAATATATTAATGCAATAACCATAGTTACTGTTCCACATAAAATGCAACATAGCTTAATAGTACAGGTATTGGGTAGTTTTGCAAAAGGAACAGTTTTGCTTGGAAAAGATGATGTAACACTAGACCTAAAACTTCTTAGTTAGTTCTAGTGATAGTGCTAGTATAAAACTAGAACTAATACTAGATCTAGAACCAGACGGGTTTAGTCGTCTCTAAAAACGGCGAATCTAGCATAACAATTAAAATTAGTACTGTTACTATATAAAACTAACACTATACCTAGAACTAGAATCATTTGGGATTAGCCGCAAGTCTCAAAAGACGGCTAAACCCGAATGATTCTAGTTCTTGGTCTAGTGTTAGTTCTACTTTTAGTTCAATAAAAATATACAACAGTCTTACGCTGTATAACAATTAAAACTAGCACTGTTACTATATAAAACTAACACTATACCTAGAACTAGAATCATTTGGGATTAGCCGCACGTCTCAAAAGACGGCTAAACCCGAATGATGCTAGTCCTTGGTCTAGTGTTAATTCTACATACTAACAGTGCTAGTGTAAAACTAGAACTAACACTATACCTAGAACTAGAATCATTTGGGTTTAGCCGCACGTCTCAAAAGACGGCTAAACCCAAATGATTCTAGTTCTAGGTATAGTATTAGTTCTAGTTTTACCTTTGCATTAACACTAGAACTAACATTAGACCTAGAACTAGAAACATTCGGGTATAGCCGTGCGTCTCATAAGACGGCTAAAGCCGAATGATTCTAGTTCTTGGTCTAGTGTTAGTTCTACTTTTAGTTCAATAAAAATATACAACTGTCTAACGCTGTATAACAATTAAAACTAGCACTGTTACTATATAAAACTAACACTATACCTAGAACTAGAATCATTTGGGTTTAGCCGTCTTTTGAGACGTGCGGCTAAACCCAAATGATTCTAGTTCTAGGTATAGTGTTGGTTCTAGTTTTACACTTACACTGTCACTAGAACTAACATTAGACCTAGAACTAGAATCATTTGGGTTTAGCCGTCTTTTGAGACATGCGGCTAAACTCAAATGATTCTAGTTCTAGGTATAGTGTTAGTTCTAGTTTTACACTTACACTGTCACTAGAACTAACATTAGACCTAGAACTAGAAACATTCGGGTTTAGCCGTGCGTCTCATAAAACGGCTAAAGCCGAATGATTCTAGTTCTTGGTCTAGTGTTAGTTCTACTTTTAGTTCAATAAGAATATACAACAGTCTAGCGCTGTATAACAATTAAAACTAGAACTCACACTAGACTTACAACTAGAAAGTTTCAAAGTTTCTCAAATGTTTCTAGTTCTAGGTCTAGTATTAGTTCTAGTTTTAAACTAGCACTGTTGCTATATAAAACTAACAGTATACCTAAAACTAGAATCATTTGGGTTTAGCCGTCTTTTGAGACGTGCGGCTAAACCCAAATGATTCTAGTTCTAGGTATAGTGTTAGTTCTAGTTTTACACTTACACTGTCACTAGAACTAACATTAGACCTAGAACTAGAAACATTCGGGTTTAGCCGTGCGTCTCATAAAACGGCTATAGCCGAATGATTCCAGTTCTTGGTCCAGTGTTAGTTCTACTTTTAGTTCAATAAGAATATACAACAGTCTAGCGCTGTATAACAATTAAAACTAGAACTAACACTAGACCTACAACTAGAAAGTTTCGGGTTTAGCTCCAGTGTTAGTTCTAGTTTTGGTTCAATAAAAATATGTAACAGTGATATTTTATGCTAACTAGCGCTAAGTTCTAGTGCTAGTGTTAGTCTAGTTTTATTTGTTATTAAGCGCTATATAGTTGTATATTTTTATTGATCTATAACGGACACTGCCTTCCCCGTATTAATCCGTTATATTGAGGTTTTACTGTAATTTTAAATTATATTGACATGTCGCATTTTATGTGGGACAAAGTTTCCTGGTTTCTATGGAAATATATTTTTGTATATTGTATCTTAAGTGAAATTCACTTTATATTTTATTTTAGATAAAACAAGTATTGCCCTTTTTAGTAGAAGGTATTAAAGATCTTATTGATCATATCCATAAAAATAAAACTTTAGAAGCTCGTGATTTAATATCAAGATATGTAGCCGATGCGAATGCTTTATCAGCTTTTGGAGTTGTAGGAAACTCATTTAAAGATGATAACGCTGTGTTTCGACAAATGTCTCAAACATTTATGGATCCAACAATAACATTTGGTTTGAAGATATTCGTTATGGTAGTTGCGCCAAATCTCGCCAAATTATTACGTTTAAAGTACTTAAAAAAAATATTTTAAATTATAAATTATATATTTTTTTAATTTTAGAATTATATCTGCATCATTTGTTGAATACGTCAAGAAAACTATAAAGATAGCAACAAAATATCGATATGACAATCAAATTAAGAACAACCACATTATAGACCAAATTTTAAAATTAACAAAAAACGATAAAAAGAGTGATGAAATGAATCTTTTATCGTTTGCTTTCTCGTTTATTTTAGATCCAACAACGGCTAACCAAGAAAGTTACGTTTTGTATTCTTTAGCTTCGCATTTAGGAGTTCAAAAGAAACTTCAAATTGAAATAGATGAAGTTTTAAAAAAATATGATGATAAAATAACGTTTGATGCTATTCAAGAAATGTCTTATTTAGATTGTGTTATTTCAGGTAAAGTATAACTTTATTATTTATGGTATTTACAATGTGTCTTCGCTTATGGTGAAAATTCTTTCATTTCGCTTAATTCAGTTTACCTTATGGTCATTATAATAAGTCAAGGTCGCTTGCAGCCGAAGCGCTACATCAACACAAGGTTGGTGTCAAACAACGTACTGCCTCGGGTTAATAATAATAATAATAATTCTTTATTGATGATATGTCAGCCGAAGCTATTTCACAAGTCATACATCAGCAGAACATACAAAATATAAATGTACCTACATTATTTAGACAAACACAATAGTTTCTTGTTATGACGGAAAAACATTATGTATTATAATAGATATATGCACTAGCTAAACAACTAACAGTGAATGGCGAGATGGTCACATCAATTCAGTAAAATCACTGGTTAGAAATTTATCCACACTGTAAAAGGCCTTATCAAGTTAATACCTTTTTAATACTACTTTAAATTTCAGTGCTTCTAAATTTCTCACTCGTTCTGGTAAAGCGTTATATAATTTTAAACCGTAAAAATTTGCGCCATATCTAGCCCTTGTCGTTCGAGTAAAATCTGAAACAAGGTCACCTTTATTCCGGGTATTATAAGAATGATAATCCCGATTTTTGCTGTAACCGTTTAAGTTATTCTTTATAAACAGTAAACAATTGAAAATGTACGCACAAGGAAAAGTAAGAATTCCAAATTCAATAAACTTTGCCCTGTAACACTCCGCGAAACCCATGCCTGCCAGAACTCTCACACATCTTAGCTGAGTACGGAAGACAAACGAAGCGTGAGCAGAATGCCCCCAACACAAAATGCCGTACGTCATATGAGAATAAAAATGTACAAAATAGGCAGCAAGTGCCATCTTCGGCGATACCACTCTCACTAAGCTACGAATCAAAAAAATACTGGTATTTAACCTTTTAATCAAATGAAGAATCCCATGTAAGTTTGGCATCAAGGTGAATTCCGAGATACACTGAACGCGCAATAAAATTTGGTATAGAAGTAGTACTAAAGTAGTGTAACTTACTCTCACATGGAGAACGGCACAACTCTGCTGGGAGGAGAAACATCAATAGCGAGAGTATCCCCCATGAGCTTCGCGTACAATCGCTACACGACGTGGCATGGAGTCTATAAGTCGCTATATTGTAGCGAGAGGGATGGCCAACCATGCCACCTCAACTCGCCTCCATAGCTCCTCAACTTTAGCCGAGGAAGCCGGATAACGTAGAAGTCTCCGACCAATCATGTCCCAAACATGTTTGATCGGATTCAGATGCGGAATCCGAGCTAGCCATGGAAGCATTCATACAGTGCTCTTCCACAAAGGTCTGTACAACACGCCCGATGTGCTGTCGTACTTTGTCGTGCATGTATAGCAGACCTGGGAGCCGCCGAACGTAGGGAAGCACAACGGACCGTAGCATCTCATCCACGTATCGTTGACTCGTCATGGTCTGCTATACACGCAGCAGACGTGTACGTCCACCATATGTAATCGCACCCCATACCATAATGCTCGGTTGTCGGTGGATAGGGCGTTCTTGCAGACACTGCTCGAGTAGACGATCATCACGGTCATTCGTCGGAAAACAAAATGTCCCTCTACTCGGCAATCTACTAATGCCTAGCGTCGACCCACTCGTGACGTATGCTGCGGTGCTCGGGTGTTACTTGAATCCGCCGTATCGCACGACCGACGCGCGCGCCAGTCCACTATCTACCAAACGCCGCCGTACAGTTCGCGTAGTGAGTGCGCCTTCCCCTGCCAGTGGCCAAACAGCTCCAAGTTGCCTTGAGGAGGACACACACGACGCTAAAGCGCTGAGCACAAGAACGTGATCCTCGAGTGCTGGGGACGCGCAGGGCCGTCCAGGCCGCGGCTGTAGGTACCTATGTCCTACCTCAGACCATTCTCGCCATGCCCGTTGCACTGCCGATAACGACCGCTCGAGACGACGCGCAATTTCGCAGAACGATACACCCTCAATGTGCATACCCACAAACATTCCTCACTCGCTTAAGTAACGCGATCGTCCATCCATTGCGCACAGAGTACGATAACAATGTGGTCCCGCACACCACACTAAAAACGACCAGTATTTTCCATCCACTTCGGTCTCCATAGCGACGGAATGTTCCACTTGGAAGGGCGGCTCAGTCAACAATGCCGTGACGGAACAACTCGAAACTCCCTGAATAAACTCGTCTACAGTAAATCTTTATGCTCCGCAAAAATTATGGATTTATGTTCACGCGTTCAGATTATATAGGGTGTGCTCGTGAATTATTTCCAACAGTGTATTTAACTGAGCTATTGTCATTTAAAGTATGCGGCCTTAATGAGAAAATTAGGGACTGTGTTTTGTGTTCATTCACACTAAGACGATTCTCAGAAAACCAGTTAAAAATATTTTTTGGGATTCATCAACTAGTTGCTCCAGATCACACAGGTTACCAGATTTCTGCAATGCACTAGTGTCATCGGCAAAAAGAATAATTTCGTTGTTATTATTACTAAGGGTTAACAGATCGTTTATGAATAATATAGGGCCGAGAACCGATCTCTGTGGGACTCCGTACTTGATAGGCAAACTACCAGATGACTGATTATTATATGTAACATATTGAACGCGATCTTCCAGATAGGATTTTATTAAACTCACACTATTATTATCAAAATGAAGTAGACAGAGCTTACGCAGAAGAAGCTCGTGAGAGACGCCGTCAAATGCCTTTGTCAGGTCGTAAAAGGATACCTGGGCATATAACCTATCATCAAAGCAACGCAACACAAATTCCATAAGTATACTGACAGCAGCCGACGTCGATTTACCTCTCCTAAACCCAAATTAGGTGCAATAAACTGTTTTCTTCTAGGAAACACACAATTTGATTTTTCAGCACAGTCTAAAAAATTTTACCGAAAATCCGAAAAAAGTTCGCAACATCGTCAGTAGGCCCCTTTTTGTGCACAGGTCCAATTCTCGCGACCTTGAGACAGAAAGGAAATGTTTCGGAAACGATACACTGATTAATCAACTTACATAGAGGAACATTTATAAGATCAACAACAGGCCTCACCAATGCAGCGTTCAATGAATAGGCATCTTTACTCGATGAATTTTTTAATGAACAGAGAACTTCACGTAGCTGGATAAAACTCACTTCCGCAAACCTAAATTTAACCCTGGCGGCACCCTCAGGTTGATTGTGATAGCTGCGTGTTTTAGCATCTCTCACAGTCGAGATGGGTGAAAAAAATTGACAAATACAAGGACAGTAGAATCTAACAGGACTGCTACATCCATTGTTGTGACAACCTGCCCGCAAACTACGTCACACCACTTTCCACGCCCAGCTATTCTTATGGTCTATGCGTTTGCTGTGTATTTTTAGAGCTTATATCCTAGACGTATTCATAATATTTTTGAAAATAAGAGAAAGCTCAGTGTTCAATATCCTCATCATTGGGACCATGGTGTGCAATCTTACTACTATAAAAATGTAGACCGAGATTTAATACCCTCACAATCCACTGGATGACGTTGTAAACTGAATTTGCAGCAATCTGCATTATCTACACAAACAAAGCGCTTGTAACCATAGAAAAATTTATGTGTAACGTCAAACTCAGAGGTGAAAGCAAACGTCACATTTTTGTTTTGTCGTTTAGTGTGATAACCCCGTTGTATAAGCAAATTTTCTTCCTTACGTTCTTTTGGCTTAGTGTTTTATATCCTTTAGTTAAGTATTTAAATAAGTTAGGGCCACTTTTACTACCTCTTGATAAGTGTATCCGATAGATAAATTGGCGCTCTCAGCCAATGAGAGCAATATACGTTAAAAATTATGAATATTATATTGGAAAAACTTTAAATTAATATTTTTTGCTATTTATTTGGAAAATGCGCTTAACCTCTTCAAAATAAAGTAATGGTAACCGGTATAGAAATACTCATATTTAAATTTCGCGCTTTAACCTAATTAGTTCCCTCACAATCCCCTTGGGAGCGCTTGTACCAAAAAATAGTGGGGAGATGACCTTCTATATACATAATATATATAAATTTTTTTATGATGTCAATCACCCTGTATATGAACATTTGTTAATTTGACTCGGTGTCAAATTTAGTCTTGCATTTGTTTCTTAAAAATGGCAAATCACCAGGAAAACGTTGACATACTTTTAATTTAGGGTGAATTAATCGCAGTAATTCAAGGGCAGCTGTCCGACTTTATCGCAAAAAGTATCCAGACCGAGCTGTTCCGGGCCACAAGTTTTTTACCCGATTGTAACAAAATTTAAGAAAAATACAGACGCGTTTTCCTGTAGGAAACACGTTCCTATTAAAAAAACCGTATGTAATGATGGCGTCGTAGCTGAAGTTTGTCAGTTTTTTGAACATAATCCTAGAGCATCTGTTAATATGGCAAGTCAACAATTAAATTTTTCCTATTCCTCCATACGTCGAATACTTAAGACGAATGGATATTTTGCATACAAATTGTAGAACTTGCAGCTTTTAAATGAAGATAACCGTAATAAACGTATAGATTTTTTAGCGGATATGGCCATATTGGAAGACTACAATAGAAGAATATATAAGAACATTTGATGGACTGATGTCACTGATGAGAGCCGATTTGTAAGTAATGGGCTTCCAAATAGGCAGAATGAAAGATACTGGGCCACTGAAAATCCTAATGTGATTAATGAAGTCAAAAATCAAGGCCACTTTGGAATTAATGTAAGGTGCGGCATAATCGATCGATATTTAGTGGGTCCATATTTTTTCGATTACAATTTTAATGGCCCAATCTGTCTCCATTTCTTAGAAAATGAAGTGCCCGATTTATTGCAAGATATACCTCTTATGCAGGAAAATGTATGGTTTCAAATGGATGGACCGCCCTATCACAATATCATATTGCGTTGTTACGCAATATATGAACCGCGTATATCCTGAAAGATGAATAGGAAGATCTTGTACAGTGTGTTGGTCAGCTAAGTCACCAGACTTAAGCTGCATGGACTTCTTTTTATGGGGCACAATCAAGAATATTGTATAAAGTAGTCCCACAAACAACGTTGAACATCTTAAACAAAAAATCCTGATAAGGATAACACTCGTCAATATTAATTTACATATCCCGCTAAAAACTATTAGAGATATAAAAAACTTTCTTATTCAACATTGCTAAGAATTATATAGGCATCCTATTGCTAAACCGAAAAAAATGTGTTCCTTGAAAAAATTAATTTGTGTACGTCGCGACGCCTAGCGTCGTCGTCCAATATTTGTAACGCCTGATGTTTCTTAAAGCTGAGAAGATACTATTTAAAATGGTATACATTTTTTTTTCGAAAATTTACCTGTTTCCCATAAAAAAAGTGGGGCGTCGAGTTTGGCTGACCCTGTACATTAAAATCGCCGGTCAGGACAATATTCCTATTCAAAATTAGTTTGCTCAATAACATGTCCAATCTCGTCATAAAAGAGTCAAACTACCCCGAGGAGAACGATATACGATTACAATTTGTATGTCATTACTAGGGCACAGAACTTTTGTAACAAAACGATTCGATTTCCCCCCTCCACTTGTTCTCATTGGCTAGTCTTCTGGGTTTGTTTTCTAGGAAGCCACTGAGAACAAGTGGAGGGGGGAAATCGTATCCTCTTGTTACAAAAGTTCCGTGCCTTAGGTCCATTACTACCATCTTTTGTAACCGTGGTAATAATCCCTTAGATAGCTTAACCAGAAGATTGTAGTAACGAGCCTTAGTCATTACAATTATTCTCTGCAACCTCAAAGTACAGCTCATTGGAGTAACTCACAATATCAAACGACAAGGACCTAAGGGATACTGTTTTTCTAGTATAAATAGCGACTCCGCCATGGGAGTGCAGCGATCTGCAAAAGCCAGAAATTATTTTCAAATCACTTATCTTTAATATGTTAGATCCATTTTCATATAACCAATGCTCGTTTAGGCATAAAATACTACACTGTTGGAAATAATTCACGAGCACACCCTATATAATCTGAACGCGTGAAGATAAATCCATAATATTTGCGGAGCACAAAGCTTTACTGTAGACGAGTTTATTCAGTGAGTTTCGAGTTGTTCCGTCGCGGCATTGTTGACTGAGCCGCCCTTCCAAGTGGAACATTCCGTCGCTATGGAGACCGAAGTGGATGGAAAATACCGGTCGTTTTTAGTATGATGTGAGGGACCACATTGTTATCGTACTCTGTGCGCAATGGATGAGCGATCGCGTTACTTAAGCGAGTTTGGGCGAGGAATGTTTGTGGGTATGCACATTGAGGGTGTATCGTTCCGTGAAATTGCGCGTCGTCTCGAGCGGTCGTTATCGGCAGTGCAACGAGCATGGCGAGAATGGTCTGAGGTTGGACATAGGTAGCTACAGCCGCGGCCGGGACGGCCCTGCGCAACCCCAGCACACGAGGATTGCACTCTTGTGCTCAGCGCTTTAGCGTCGTGTGCGTCCTCCTCAAGGCAACTTGGAGCTGTTTGGCCACCGGCAGGGGAAGGCGCACTCACTACGCGAACTGTATGGCGGCGTTTGGTAGAGAGTAGACTGCGCGCGCGTCGTGCAATACAGCGGATTCCAGTAACACCCGAGCACCGCAGCATACGTCACGAGCGGGTCAACGCTATGCATTAGTAGATTGCCGAGTAGAGGGACATTTTGTTTTCCAACGAATCAAGATTCGAATTGAGCACCGGTGATGCGCGAATTTTAGTTCGTCGGAGACGTGGTGATCGTCTACTCGAGCAGTGCGTGCAAGAATGCCCTATCCACCGACAACCGAGCATTATGGTATGGGGTGCTATTACACATGGTGGACGTACATGTCTGCTGCGTGTATAGCAGACCATGACGGGTCAACGATACGTAGATGAGGTGCTACGGTCCGTTGTGCTTCCCTACGTTCGGCGGCGTCCAGGTCTCCTATACATGCACGACAACGTCCGAACGAACATCGGGCGTATTGTACAGACCGTTGCGGAAGAGCACCGTATACGAATGCTTCCTAGGTCAGCTCGTTTTCCGGATCTGAGTCCAATCGAACATGTTTGGAAAATGACTGGTCGGAGACTTCAACGTTATCCGGCTTCCCCGGCTAACGTTTTGGAGCTATGGAGGCGAGTTGAGGTGGCATAGTTGGCCATCCCTCTCGCTACAATACACCGACTTATAGACTCCATGCCACGTCGTGTAGCGATGGTACGCGAAGCTCACGGGGGATACTCTCGCTATTGATGTTTTCATCTCCCAGCAGAGTTGTGCCGCTCTCCATGTGAGAG